>NW_022900942.1:65435356-65455399 GCF_012274545.1 Fukomys damarensis
TTTTTTTTTTTTTTTTTTTTTTTTTTTTTTTGGTACCAGGGATCAAACTCGGGTCCTTGCACTCGTGAGGCAGGCAGCAGAACCACTGAGCTAAATCCCTGGCCCTAGACCTACATTTTTATATCCCCTATCATTTTTATAACTTTGGGATAAGGAAAAATGGGTACTTGTTTTAACCTGTACTTGGATTTCATTAATTAGTGACTAATAGTTACCGATCTGCTATGTATAAAACAGTCTGGCAACAGTATAGAGAATACAAAAAATTGCATAAAATGTTGTTCCTTGTCTTTCAGGTGAGTAGAGGCCAGCTGAGGGGTTGATTTCTATCCATGACTGAAAAAGTTAGGCATGGTGGCTATGTGTCCCATGAGTAGAATAATACTATTTTCTCTACAATTTAGAAGGAAAGAGAATTAAGGCAAGACTTTGTGGGCGCCATCCGGCCTTGGTCTTAAAGGGTGAGCAGGGCTTCCATAAACAGGGGTGCTGCGGGGTTACAGGGATGGGACGGGATGTGCACAGGAAAGGAAGAGCAGAATAAGGAAGAAGCAGAAACTTCAGGTAGGGAGTTAAGGGAACTGGAGCTGGAAAGGGAAACATTGACAAAACTACGGGAGTTTTACATGTCAGGATGAGGCCTTTCAAATTCATTTTGCAAGTAAGAAGGGGGCCATTGGGTTTTTTTGAGAAGAGGAGGGTCATCCTCAGTGTGGTGATTCAGGAAAATCATTCTTCCCCTGGGCTTGTGGATGGACCTTATTGTTGGAAGGAAGACAGCAGAAGCGTTGAAAATGGCGACAGAGCTGATTAGAGCTGCCACGGCTGCCATAACACAGAGTGCAGCTTAAATAACAGAAGTACGTTATCTCACTTAGGAGGCTCCATGGTCAAGATGCAGGCAGGGCTGGGTTTCTCCTGAGGCATCGCCATGGCTTGCAGATGGCTGCCTTCTCCCTCTGTCCCCCTACAGTCTGCCCTCTGTTAAACCCATCCCCTCTTCAAATGACATCGCCATGCTGGATTGGGACCCACTCTGTGGCTTCATTTTATCTTAAATACCTCTTCAGAGATCCTATCTGTGACTCTGGATATAATCACACTCTGAAGTAAAAGGGTTAGGGTTTAATGAACTTTGGGTGGCACAATTCATTCCATACCAGGACCAACCAAGGCTTGACTCGGGATGGCACCTTTGCCTGCTGCCATGGCTAATCCAGAGCTGAGTGCCGGGTGAAGCAGGGCACTTGCTGGAGGCTTTTTGAAAAGCAAGAGAAGAGAGACAAGAAAAAGTCTCAGGGTAGTGACAGCACAGAACAGCTTTGCTTGTCTGCACAGGACATGGCTCAACATGCTCGTAGACAAACGGAGGGAGGAGGTGGGAGACAAGAGAAAACAAGACCTGGGGAAGCGGGGAGCCAACTGGTTGGCTTTAGATATGGAGGCTTCTTCCTCCTAGTTACTTCAGAGAAAAATGGCAAGGATAAATGGTTGCAAAGATGCACAGACATGTAGAGGATGAAAAACAAGGGCTCTCACATCTTTTTGAAGCTTGAGACAGTATGAAGAGGAAACATCTGGCTCATTAATAAGCACAAGTGTTATGTTTGGGAATCAGAAGACGGAAGGAGGCCTGATTCTGCAGAGAGACCCTGAGACCCTGGGCACAACGGGCTGTCATTCCTCACCTGTTGGCTGCTCATAGAAGCAGGTTTGCTACTTACCCTGAGCATAAAAGATCTGCACGTGCATACGGGTACGATCGAAAAACAGAGTGAATGCCTAAATTGAAAAATCTTGTTACGTGGAAGCAGCACTGCCATTGATCTGCAATTTGAACACACTCATCCCATTGTGCTTTTGACTTTCTGTGGGAGTTCTGGAAGTCTTCTTTCACCAGTGTCGTTAGTTGTGCTGTCCGGGCTGCTTTGATGTCCTGAATTAACTCAGAACCTTCACCTTTCATGGCCATTTTGACTTGGAGGAAGAGCTAGAAGTCATATAGTCCCAGATGTGGTTAGTAAGGTGGGTGAAGATATTGCCGTGTCTTTACCACGACAGTCTACCTTTCAGTTAAATGGTACTTGGCAGCAGCACTCATCATATTTTCTACCACACCTGATAAATATATAAAAGACTTCCAGAACTGCCTCAGAAAGCAATGGGATAAATGTGCTTAAGACATGGGGAGTATTTTGAAGGGGATTACGGCAATGTGTCTTTTACTGTAATATATTTTTAATTTAAACATTCACCATATATTTCAATCATACATCATATGTAAGACCATTTTGCAAACAGTGAAGTCCTCTAAAATCTTTAGCTATTATTATCATCTTACTTGTTCATCACATGACTGTGACTACCCACAGAGAGAGTAGATCCTGCAGGCCATCCTAGACATAAATGTATCTCAACCTTCACATGTTCTAGGGCCCCTCCCAGACCTGCCTGGGCTAAAATAGACCCTCTGTTCACACATGGCAAGACCAGCCTAGGCAGAGCCTCTCCCAGGGGCTGAGCCAGAGGCTGTTTCTAATGCTGAACCTTGAACCAGGTACTTTCATCACACAAAACTCTGAAGCTTCTCACCAAGATATCCAAAGTAATTTAGTACCCATGGTGATAGTTACCAGGAAGCTGGCTGCTGGCACTTCATAAATTATTTCAGTTTCCTGCATTTTTATATCAGAGTGTCATATTCCTTTCCATTCTAATATATCACGTCAGGACACGATGTCACTCTAAAATTTTCAAAATATGATAGGAAGGATTCTTCCCTCCTTTGGTGCATACAATGAGTCTTATTACTCAAAAACGGCCAGTTTTCCTCTCTCATTGATCAACAGGATAGTTTTCAAAAGCTTGTTTGAAGTCAACTGGCTTTTGCCAAGATGAAAATTTTATATTATAAAAATGACATATGTGTTGGTTAGGTTTCCAGGTCAGTCTACAAAAATGTATGTGACCTTAACAGAGAATGGGGTTTGCTGCTGCTACACCACACTGCCCAGGGTTTCCTCCTCCTGGAGAGAAGATTCTCAGACACGTGCACCTCATTGGCCCGGAGCAATGGGCCACATGCCCATTTCCAAGCACTTTCTCTGGGTTGGGAGGGGCTCCTTGACTTAAGCCAAGCAGGGAATGGGGAGAGCTAGCTAAGCTTTCCCAGAAACTCCTGGGCATAAGGATGCAGGATCAACCTTTCGATGAGAAGGAAAAAGGAAAGAAGGATGGACACTGGGCCTGCAGCCCAGCGCGGCAAGGTGAGCCATAGAAGGAAGCAAGAAGAAGACCTGTTCTTTCTCTGTCCCCTTGTGTAAGGCCAGCTTGCAAACCTCTGATTTCCCCCACCCTTCCTCTTCCAGCATCCTCATGTCGTCGTGGAGGCCAAGTAGCTCATGTCCAAAATGATGTTTCAAAAACTGAAGAGTGAATAATGAGTCCAGTTCCCCAAAGGGCCCCATGGTGTTCACCTCCCCTCTCCCCACATTGTTGTTACTGAGTTGCCTTAACTAGAAAGGAGAAAGACATCGAGGTTGATAAGTCACTGACTTAGATGTTGGTGGGCTTAAAACAGAACATTATTTCAACCCCCATCATTTCAATACCTTGCAAGTTGGTGAATTTTCAGGCATTGGCAACATAAAGAAACAACAAGGGGGATAAAATGGCGGTAGAGCGGACAGCCAAACATCGGATCCGCTGTGCGGGGCATCTTTGTCTGGCTGCTTTCCTCACTGCTCCTTCTGTTCACAAAAACTCCCTGCCCCACTTCTGTGGCCGCTGAGCCATGGAGACCTCAGGGGGGCCTGAGAATGTGCCCAGCAGCAGCAGAGAAGCTGGAAGGGGACTGTCAGAGTCTGGTGTAAGTTATGAACTCCTTGCACATTCATTCATCAAGGAAAGGCCACTGTGTGGAATTAGAGATGAATTACTATATAGTCATAGGATAAATGATAGATATAAACACACTGTGTTTCGCCAGCCAGCCTTAAATCACCATTGACTACAAGGTGCACCACGATTTCATAGAACACTGAGAAAGCGAAAGTGCTGCCAATTATAAGAGCCGCCAATTGCCAAAAATCACCATTTCAATGCTAAAAATGACAAAAAAAGTTTAACGATCAGTAGGCATTCTTTCCAAAATTAGGTTGTTTTCTGATTAAGTTATGGGGCAGTTGAAAATGAGTAGGTAGGAATGATATGTCCAGAGAAAGTGTCAAAGGAAATTCTCGTAGCCATTCAGGAGTAGCCTCACCAATGAAATTTGGAAGAGTTAGTTTTCCTTTTCACTGAAAATCCACGCAAATGAAGATCCATCACTAGGTCTTTTAGATTATTATTTCTGGGAGCACTAATAAGTTAAAAATGCACTACGAACGCGTCATGCTCAAGGCACTGTGCTAGGCTGTGGGGAACACACAGGACAGTTAGACTATGGCCAGACCTCTAAAGATGTAACGAAATTGAGAAGAGAAAGCACATCAGATAAAACAATCTTTCACCAACAACACAGACAGGTGTGATCTATGATGAAGGGGTCAGGAAGGACAGTCCTGACCTGGCCCCAAGGAAGACCTGGGCCTGGAATTGGATCTTGAGGCACATTATTTGGGCAGTGGTGGTCAGTGCCACGTTCTCTGCCTTCAGACTTCTTGTTTGGGGAATGTTTCTGGCAAGGGGAAGCATAAAGCACCCTGTGAACTCATCAGAGACTCCTGGAGCCAGCCAGCTGCTAACTACCTGTGCCAGCCCTGCAGAGGTCTTGGCAGGAGCCTGCAGAGGACAGTGAGGGGCTGCTGCACAAGCCTCTGTCTTCACCAAGTTCCCATTCTTTGGCCAGCAAATCCAAGCAAAGTTCTTCAAACTCAACTCCTAGCCATGCTTCCTGGCTGGCTGATTTCTCCTTTTGGTCTTAAGTCTGTTCTATCATGGGATCATGGGTGCAGTTGTGGGATGGCGACACTGGAAGTCATCGGGAAGTATTCCGAGAGCCGCTTATGGAGCCAGGGTGAGTAATATCACATTCCTCCTGATCCTGCCCCTCCTGGGTCTCTGGGGAGCTCTGGTTAAGAAAGCAATGTTCGAGTTGCCTGCAAATGTGACCTAAATCTCAGTGCAGATCTGCAGGATGATTGGCTATCTGTGGCAAGGACTCCTTTGCCCAGCCTGAGGTCTAAGTAAGTGTTCGATTTCTGGCCAAAAAATAAATTTCAGATTCTATTGCCCCAACATAAAAAGGGTAAATGTCTACATTTCTGACATATGAGAACTGAAACAGAGTTCTCAGTTCCTATGAACAGCAGTGTCTACCTCTAAGATCAACTCACCTGAAATCATAGCGTTGTCTGTAGGTCCAGCATGCGGAACACAGTGGGTAGTAACAGTAGAATCAAGGGGACGGAGACAACTTCCTCCATAATCAGAACAGATGGACTGGCAAAAAATAAAAATAAAACTTAAATCTCATAGAATTCTCTGTCTACTGAATATTATTTATTGAAAAGAATAAGTCATGGGGAAACCTAGACATTACAAATACCAAGGAAAGCATATTAGTTCTCCAGAGAAACAATGCTATAAGAGATTTATGATGGGAGGAGATTTATGATGGGAGGAGATTTATGATGGGAGTTGGCTCATGAGATTGTAGAGGCTGAGAAGTCCCACAATCTGTCACTTGCAAAATGGAAGCCCAGGAAACGAGTGGTGTTATTCACTCTGAGACCAGAGCCTGGTAAGGGTGAGGTAAGGGAGAGAGGTGCATTGGTCACTGGTGTAAGTCCCAGAAAGACTGAAGACTGATGGCCAGGCCTGGGGTCTGAGGACAGAAGATGGTGTCCTAGCTCAAGAAGAGAGAGAGGAGCAGCCTCCCTCCTCTTCATCCAGTCTGCATCTTCTGTCAATGGTTAGGATGGGGGTCTCAGTCTGTGGGCTCCAATGCCAATCTCTTCCAGAAACATCCTCACAGACACACTGGAGACAATGCTTTACTAGCTATCTGGGCATTCCTTAAGCTAGTCAATTTGGCCTCTAGAATGAACTATCCACAGAAAGATAAAATGTTGTGATGGTTTTAGATGAGATGTGATCTAAACATACAGCGAATGTCCAAATTTTTAAAAATTTATGACAGTAGAAGACCCAGAGTTCATTCATGCCCCATTCATGCCCCTCAAAATACTCCTGGCTTCAAGCACACTTCTCCCATTGTTGTTGACTTTCTGAAGCAGTTCTGGAAGATCTCTTTCGTGAGGGTCTTTGGTTACCCTGTCATGACCACCTCAGTGTCTGGAATCAATTTAAAAATTTTCCCTTTCATGACCATTTTGACTTTGGGGAAGAGCCTATAGTCCCATGGTACTTATCTGGTGAGTAAGATAGATGATGCCACGCTTTTATGAGCCTGCTTTTCCATTGGCTGGCCCTGGGCAGCAGAATTCATTGTTTATTTTGAATTTACTTGGTAAAGACACTCATGAAAGAGCACTTCCAGAACTGCTTCAGAAAGTGGTAGGAACAATGGGATGAGTGTGCCAGAAGTGAGAGGGTGCACCTGAGGGGTTAATGGAAATATGTCTTTTACTTTAATAATTTTTTAAACCATTGGTATATTTTGATCTCATCTTATCACTGTAAACAATCAGAATGTTTCAGGTTATAATAAAAATATATGTTTCAAAAACAAGGTGGGGAGACCTGAAATACCAGCATGATGGCAGCAGCTCTGAACTTGACTTTACCCTTTGGGTTACACCAACAAGAGCAAATGCAGCAACTTCTGGATAGAAGTCTCCAGCCTCCCCACCTGGACCTGCATGGTCAGGATGGCCTTGTTTCAGGGGGCATTGCCAACCCTCAGTACCCTGGTTTCCTCTCAAATTGTGCATAAAGAAAGGTCCCAAGGGGCTTCTGACTCACCCTTTGTTTAAGCAAGCATGGGAAGCAAGGCTGCCAGTCACATTCTGCTATGGTAACAGCACAAAGTCATTCTTAAAGAATGAAAAAGATTCTACCTAAGTATTACCTTCCTGCCGCACTGAAACAAATAGGGTTCGAGATCCCTTTTTCTCTACAGGAGCTCACCCCACACCTTGAGCTCCACCCACTAAAAAAAGAGGCCACATCGCCCCCTGGAAGGTGAGCAGTGCCAATTCTAACAGTGGCCTCGCATCTGCGGGTGAGTGCAGGAGCTAGCTGGTGGGGCTCCAGGCTGCTTTCCTTTCCTGGGTCAAATGCTCGGAGCACTTGTATAGCATGCATGGGTACTGGGTTCAAACCCCAGTACTGAAAAGAAAATGACCCTAGCCTGGCATGCCAGCAAGCCCCTGATCACAAATTAAGTCTAGCCCATGCAATTTAGTGACTTAGCCACAGCCTGTCTCAAAATGTAAAATGAACAAAGACGTGGGGCATTACTGAGTATGAGGCCGATTCCCAGTACAAAAAAATGTTCATTTTAAGAGGTACTGCCCAGGAGGAAGGAGAGAGCCTAGCTCCTTGGGTCTTCACCCACGCCTGCCTCTCCATGCCCAGGGGCCTGGGGTTCTGCTTCTGTGGATCAGGCTGGGGAGGGATGAGAAATTACTCACTGCTGGCCTTACAACACACAGGCAAGTACATACGTATACATGCACACTCGTGCGTGCCCATACACACTCCTCACACACGTGTGTGTTCGCACTCACACACGTGTGCATACACATGTGTGCATGTCCACATGCATGTGCATGCCCATACACACATATGCGTGCTTGCACACATATAGACGCATTCACACACACACACACACACACAGATTTTCTTTACTCAGTAGACCGTTTCTTTTCAGAAGCAAATTCCTGGCTCTCCCCTCTGGCGTTTCCCGTCTGAATTCTCAGTGGGAGGTGTTGGCTTCCAAAGCTGTAAAGAACCCTCCCCAACTGAACGACACCTGCTAGGAAGTTACTCTTTATGGGCCTGAGAATGCGGGGGCTGCAGTGGGAACGATGAGCGATAGATCGAGTTCTTCAAACATCACTCTATCGATTTGTGTGTGACAAAGTGCGGAATCTGTCAAGGCAACACCACCACGAGAGACGTGAACGCAACCCCAGCTCCAGTAGCTGCCGCTGCCTATATGGGCATTTCAGGAAGTCAATTTATTTTTAAATGGAATTTTAACTTGGGTGAAAGGAGTCACCGTGAATCCTTTATTTATATGAAACTGTCTTGGGTGGAGAAGGACAATGCATGCACTCTCGGGGTCTGGAGAGGCAGGAAGCTAAGCAAACGAGGGGGATCTGTTTCCTGCTTTATTTACATACTCGGGGGGGGCAGGCATTGCTGGGCATCCTTTTGGCTTTGGGCTTTGGGCTGTGTCTCTTTCCAGGAGGTTGCCAGGGGCCTCCTCTGAGAAGGGTGCAGACAGCCTCTTGCTCTGCTGAAGGCTGTGTGGAGGCCAAGCCCTCATTGTGGGCTGCACCTGCTTTCTCTCTCTCTCCTTCTGCCTGGTGTGAGGGGTGCTTTGTGTCCGGAGTCTAAGGTACCCAGGTGGGCACAGGCCTGTGGCTTTCTGATTCCCAGATTAAGCCAGGGATTCTTTTCCCCATACCCGGGCAGGAGCCTGGCAGGAGCTGGCATTGCTGGTGCTGATGCCCAGTATGAGGGGGACCCCACAAGCTCCAGTAGCTGGGTGCTGCCCTCGGCAGACACAGGGCACTTGTTCTCACGGCCAGGAAAAGTAAGCCAGAAAGGCCCTGTCTCCGGCCAGCAGAAGTCACCCAGGTAAACAGCAAGTGGGGACAACTGTGCATTGTGAGCTTGGAAAGAGGGTCTTCCCTCTGGCAGGACCAGCAAGGCCTAACCCCAGGCCTACAGAGCAAGGAGCTCCCCAGGAGGAGGCCACAGAGGGACCTCTGCAAGCATGATTCCCAGCATCACAGTGCACTCAGGGAACCCAAGGCCACCACCCAGCCTGTGAAGCGGAGTCCCTCCCAGCACCCAGGCAGCATCTCCAGTGGCCTCTGGTCACCCTTGGGCTCCATGGCTCCTTTGGAAACCGCACAGAAAAAGATGTTATTCAGATTATAATGTGCAGGATAATCCATGTGAGTTAACAGGAATCCACACACCTAATTTTGGCTCTAATTAGAATCTGAAAATAAATTCTCCGCTGTGAAATCCATGTCATGTAATCACAGAATTACATGTCCCAGCCACACAAGTCCCCGTATTGCAGTACCTTTCGTATAAACATCAATAGAGAATGGGATGCAGGCTTTCATTTGATATCATGAACACAGATATGTGCTCTCGTTAGGATTACAAAAATAATCCCTTAAGCGCCACTGACTTCCCCCTGGCTCCTGCCCCGGCAGGCACCCCCTGGGATTTGGGGAGATGCGCACCCAAGGGGAGGAACAATGGGCCAACTCACAGCTGAGCGAGCACCCAGCTCTGACCAACTCCCATGACCACGCCCCTGCCCCCGAGAAAACAGACCTCAAAGCACACCTGGCAGAATCAAAGGAGATCAAGTCAGTTCTGTCTAGGGATTTATTCCCCTTCCTACTAGACTCCATGTGCCTTGCAACAGATTGTATTATAAACTAGTCCATTCCATCCTTTTTAAGCCTAAAACACACTTAATTCAACGGTTGCTTTGGACTCAAAGCTGAGTTTTCTTCGTGGCAGCCCTTTGAGTTTTCAACACGCTTCTGGACAGCTGTTTCTCGTGTCCCTGGCTCCACTGAGACAGACACTGAGGTAGAAGGAACTCAAGCTTTCAGCTCCAGCTTTCTCTCTGGAGTGGTGGTGGGTCATAGCCCCCCCGTAGGGCTGTCTTGGAAATTAAGTGGGGGTCCTTCGGACCTGCCTGCCTCCAGGCTGGGCTGCATCCTCCAGCTATGCATGGGTCCCTCTAAGGACTCCTCCCAGGAGGGGGACGTGGTGATTCTAGACAGCTGCACCCGGCCTCCGTGGCTCAGCATCCACACAGCCACCGCGACCCCTCTGCTGCCAGCCCCCACCCTGGATTTCCTGCAGGGCGTTGTCATCGAGAGAGATCTCTCTGGCCTGTAGAGCCCTGCGGTCAGTCTGAGGACACCTTGAGGAGGTCACTCGGGTCTGCCCAGGGCCGTGCTGGCCGCTGCACTGAGCCCAGAGAAGTGACATAGTAATGGCAGCGGTCCTCAGGGCCGGGAAGGGGTGGGCAGGACGTGGAGGTGACGGTCAGGGCTGGGAGAGGAAGAGGGATACAAGGGCGAGCACGCAGCGAGCCCCTGCTTAAAATTGAATGCAAGACAGTTTTATTGCGATGTAACTCGCGTGCCATAAAATGTCCCATTCTTTAGTGTGAGCCGGGGATTTTCAGCACGTTCACAGAGCTGTGTAATCCTTGCTGCCCTCTGGGAACCGAGCAGTTTCTGTCATCGCTCAAAATACGCGCACAGAAGCCGACGTTCTGCACCCTCAGCCTCGCTCCGGTCTCCACACGGAAGAGATCGCACAGCTCTGCGGCCTTGTCGCCGGCCTCTCTCCCTTGGCACCGTGTTTCGTGAGTCGCTCTTGTTCGTAGCATGTAGCACGTGTCTCAGTCTCGGCGACCACTGTCTGCGTCGCCCAGATGTCACCTTTGCTCGTCCCTTATTTGGTTGGTGAACTTTGTTTATACTTTTTTTTTACTCCAGTGAATAATGCTGTTGTGGATATTCCTACTCTGGGTGGGTGTAGTCTTCAATTCCCTTGTTCTGAAGTCACCTGGGATGAAATCACAGAGTCACAGGGCAACTCAGTTTTGTTGGTTTGTTCTTGGTGCGAGGGTCTCGCCATGGTCTCCAACTCCGGGCCCAAGCGGCTATCCCACCTTCGCTGCCCGACAGCTGGGGCTCAGGCCGGGCACACACCACGGCCCCCGCGCTGTGGTGGAGTTTTGGAGAAGCTGCCCGCTCCTTTACAGAAGGGGCACGGATTTAGGTGCCTGGCCGCAGCGCGTGAGCATTCGCACTGTTTCCATTCTCTCCAACACTTCTTGTCCTCTGCGTTTTTCATCCTAGCCATGCCAGCGCCTCGGAGAAATCTGCTCATGGTTTAGATTTGTGTTTCTCTAGCGACTGACGGGGTTGAGCATCTTTGCATTTGCTCTTTGGCCATTTTACGTCTTCTTTGAAGATTTATTGCAATTATTTGTCCATTTTTTTAATGTGTGAGTGGTGAGCTTTTTTATTTATACAAGTCCTTTAGTTGTCTGATTTGCAAGCAGTATTTTGTCTCACTCGATGGACTGTTTTTCACTTTCTTGATAGTTTCATCTGAAGCCAGCAGTTTCAGTTATGCTGATGTCTGATTTACATGCGTTTCTCTTGTTGCTTATACATTTGGTGTTGAAGCTGAGGAGCTACTCCTGGTCCAAGGCCACAAGGACTTATGCCTGTTTCCTTCTGCAGGGCCTGTGGTGTTGCCTTTGACATTTAGGTATATTGAGCATTTCAGTTAAGTGTCATGGCGCAACTTCATTATTTTCCATTCTTCTGGACCTTGTCAAATGTCAATTGAACACAGACAATAGGATTTATTTCCAGTCCTTCCATCTGCCCGATTATTCAGGTGTCCACCCTTGTCCAAGTACCTCATATCTTCGTCAGTGTGACTTATCGTGAGATTTTCAAGACTTTTTCTTTGCCTCTCCTGTGCTCTGTGCATTTGGAGTTTTGATTGGATGACATTAGGCCTGCAGCTCATTTTGACAAATATTTCCATCTTACCAGTATTGAGTCTCCAACCTGTGAATATGGGATGTCTTTCTATTTATTTAGGCTTTCTTAAATTTCTCTAAATGATATATCCAGTGTATAAATCTTCATGACTTAAAATATATTCTTGATTCTATGGTAACTGTAATTGTCACCTTAATTTTACTTTTTAATTGCTCATTGCTAGTCTTTAGAAATATATTTGTCTTTTGTGTATTGATCTGGTATCCTGAAACCTTGCTAAATGTATTTTATTAGTTGTAACAGAATTGTGGATTGTTTAGGATCTTCTATATACAAAATGAAGTTATCCATGAATAAGGCCAGTTTTAGTTTCTTTTCTATCTTGATTCTTCTTAAGATCTACTGCTGCTGGCTAATAGCTGAAGGACCACACTGAATAGACTGGGGAACAGTGAAAAAACACATCTTATTTGTAATTTTATGGCAAGAGGAAGGATCAGTGTTCACATTTATGGTGTTACCAATGGGTTTTATTTTTAAAACAAGTTGAGCAAGTTTTCTTCTATTACTAATTGATTGGTGTATTTTAATAAGAAGGGGTGCTTGATGTTTTCATAAGCAAGATGCATCACAACACCTGACTTCAAAATAAAGCTACAAAATTTTAGTAACCAAAGCAACATGGTACTGGCATAAATCAGACACAGAGACCAGTGGAACAGAATAGAGGTCACAGACACAAAGTCACAAATTTACAGTGAACTAATTTTTTATAAAGATACCTACAACACACACACAGGATAAAGAAAAGTCTCTTCAGTAAACCATCCAGGGAAGACTGGATCTCCACATGCAGAAGAATGGGACCTGACCTCATGCCTCTCCCCAAACACAAGAATCCACTCAAAATGGAGGAAAAAAGAGGATATGCTTAAGGACATTGAACTGGATAAAGTTTTAGGGGCTGTAACTCTAAAGGTACAAGCAACAAAAGCAAAAGTCCACAAATGAGATTGCATCAAACTAAAAATTTTGCAAAGGTAGCACCAGGACTAAAAGACAACTGACAGAACAGATGAATATTTACACACTATTAATGTGACAAAGGACTAATATCCAGAATACATAAGGAACTCAAATAGCACAGCAGCAAGAAGCCCAAATAATCCAATTCAAAGATTTTCAAAATATTTTCATATTCTTTTAAAAGATATGCAAATGGATAAGTATATGGAAGAATGCCTGATATCATTAACCATCATGGAAATGCAAGTAAAAAGCACAATGAAATGTCATCTCACCCCAGTTAGAATGGGTGCTATAAAAAAGTTACAAATGCTGGCAAGGATTCTTAAAAAAGGGAACTCATGTACATTATTTTTGGGAATGTAAAGCAGTACACTCATGGAAAACAGTACAAAGTTTCCTTAAAGAAACTAGCATAGAACTACCATGGATCTAGCAATCCCATGATGGTATATATCCAAAAGAAACGCAATCAGTATGTTGAAAAGGCATCTGAACTCTTATGTCTAATGCAGCATTATTCATGGCAACCAAAGCTTAGTATCAGCGTAGCATGCAGCCACGGATAAAATGAGGTTTACATTTATATCTATAGTATGAAACATTAGTCATAAAAAGAATTAAATCTTGTCATATGCAACCCAGACAATTATGAGGTGCTCAAAATGTGCGGTGAGTGTCTAAGTGAAAAACATTTATTGCCGTTAACCGCCTTCACAATACTTTCCTCACTTCGGACACACTCATCCCGTCACACTTGCCACTTCCTGAAGTAGCTCTGGAGTCCCTTTTCATGACTGTATTTATGCAATGGGATGAAAAATACAGTGAAAGCTGCTGCCAAGTGCCACGCAACGGTAAGAAGGCAGCTCATAAAAACGCGCTGCCCCGTCCGTGTCAACCTTAGCCACCCAGTCTGGCACCATACGACTTCCGGCTCTTCGCCAAAGTTATCATGACCCTAAAAGGGAAATATTGTGAATGGATTCAGTACCTCAAGGCAGCCACAGCAATGCAACTAAAGATACTCAAGAAAGAAGACATCCAGAACTGCTTCAGAAAGCAGCAGGAGTAGTGGGATAAACAAAGTGAGGCTGGTATCTTGAGAGATTAATTTAACGTCTTTACTGTAATAATGGTTTAAAGAATTTAAACATTCCCTGCATTTCTCAGTCAGGATGGGTTCCTTGCATTGGCATTTCCCAGTGTGGTGTTACTTTTGGCTGCAGGGTCCCTGTGGTGTGTGGGAGAATCTTCCAGAGCCTCTCCAGACCCACTAGTGGCTGAGGAACACAGCTCCAAGCCATGAGACAAGGTGATTAGCTACCCCAGAAGCTCTCCATTTGAATTCCTTATGAAATGGCTCAGGTGATTCTGAGGAAAAAAGAAAAAAAATCACAATAACTGAATCTGTTCACCGTGAATCCCCTTGCTGTTAAAGTCACTGACTGCATCCTTTCCATGCTGCCTGACTTATGGCCGATGGCTCTCACCCCCTCCAGAAATATTGACGGTTTCTCAGCCTCTGCCGGCTCCCCAAGCACACATAACACATAACCCTCAGCAAAATCACTGAAAGAATCATTTATATGGGCTGCAAGGCTGCAGTTCCACAGGCGAATGGCGTTATTTCTTATCTCAACTATGTCACTGTCGCTCTCAGGCTGGCTCTGGGGACCCCCACCACTGGCCTCCAGGGGTGGGCCAAGTTCCCAACGTTGGGTGGCTCCCTCCTTCCTCAGAGGGGTCCTCTGCTGGGTCCCAGGGGCCCCTAGTTCACAGAGAAGGGAACAGCACCCAGCGCCTCATCTGCTGTCCTGGAGGACATTCACTCAGGGTGGCAAAGGCAATCGTGGTCCTGGGCAAAACTGAAAATGACAGCATTCTGTGGGGCCATGCCCAGCACATCCTCTGTCCTCTCCAGCCACACCAGATCCTAAACAGCAATTGTGGATGAGAGGAGCAGAGGCCCAGGGGCAGGGACAATGGAGGAGCAGAGCCAGCCAGGACGTGGATGACACGGCTGACAGGGGCTCCGGCCACTGCATTCCATCATGCGCTCCTTGGCCACGCAGTCTAGGATGCGATGTCTGCACGTGGCTGTAGTGGTCCCCACAGATCCATTGCTGGGAGCCTGATCCCCCCGCATGGTAGTACTGGAGGTGGAAGAGCTGGGTAGGTGGTGGTTACATCAGTGGAGAGTTGCCCTGGGGAGGGGTTAGTGTGGTTCCAGGGTACCTGGTTCCCCTCTGGCTCCCGGCATTGCCATGAGCTCTTTTCCACTCCCACACTTTGCTATGATGCCTCTGACCATGATGAAACACAGCCAGAGAGGCCTTTGGCCTCCAAATCTATAAGTGCAATAAACCTCTTCTTTATAAGTACATAGCCTTGGGCGTTTCGTTAGAGTAACATGAAACAGACTGATATGAGGAATGTGTCATGTCCCTGCCAGGGCCAACCACAGGGCTCAGCTGTCGCGCGCACCTCACCAGCAAGGAGCACGCAACACTCAGGATTCTTCTGAAGCACGCTTTATCGGAGTTTCTTCTACATTCTTCAAGATGGCGGAAAGACCCCGAGCCGGATGCGAGCCTGCCTTTTATAGCCTCTCGGGTGACGTGGCCCATTTCTATTGGTCAATGCCGGCCTGCGTCATTCTGACGAGCCAAGCGCCTCTTCTGCACAGGCGTGAACCACCGTCACCGGCGGATTCACCTCCGGAATTCATGCAGGGCATGAAGAACCCGGAAATAATGGCGCGTGACACTCAGCAGTCCACAGTGTTCCTTCATGTGTGTGTCACACTCTGAAACACAAAGTGAACAAACAAAGCAAAGCTGTCATTCTGATCTAAGGGTCCATGATAAGGAAACAAAAAGATTTAGGTTGCTTTTGTTTTCTTAAGAAGTAAAAGAGCCACCCCTGGCAATTAAACCTACATGCAAATGTAGTTCCAGATCACTTCATTAGCAGCAGAAAAAAATCCATACTGATCCACCCTGCAAAACCCTAGGAGCAGGAACTCTCCCCAGAGGCATGGTTTGCTTGCTCCCTGAAGGGGTGTGCCATTGTTTAACTGCCACATTCCCAACCCTGAGTGTTGCTGAGGTCAAACTGGACCAAGCATGCTTAGGTGCAATCAAATCATTCTGTGCTTAAGTCTTCCAGGAGCTGCGCCCTCCCAGCCTGTGGTGCCACCCTCCAGGGAAATGCCAGGGCTGGATTCGTGGCACTCTGCCCATGCACTGCACGACCGGGCAGGACTGTGTATAGATGCCACCCTCATGGCCCGGTGATGCATCCTTGACCATCTGCAGTGACTGTCAGCAAACAGCCAGCAGAAAGGACTTTATTTTTCCTGGTAGATTGTTACCAGTCCCCTTCCAGCCTTCTCTGTTTTCCTGTCACTACAGTGACCGAGGAGCCCATGACTCTCTGTCATTTCCTCTCCGGGGTCTCCTCACAGGCACTCTCACCTTCACCTATCCCAGAGGCCAGGATGGTGATACAGAGGAGTGTGCTGCCCTTCTGTAGTGTCCAAGTGACTGCTATGGCTTGGATCTGGAGTGTCCCTGGGAGGCCCTGGGGGGGATAAAGGCGTGGTCCTCATCTGTGCTGTTATTGGTGGAAGCTTTGGGAAGTGGGGCCTAGTGGGAGGAAGTGAGGTCATTAGGGGCGTGGCTTTGAGAGGAGGAGGGGGTCCTGATCCCTTCTTTTTCCTTTTTGCTTCTTAGTGCCATGAGGTGTGTAGCTTTCTCTACCACAGTCCGCTCGTGATGGGTCCACAGGCCCAACATAACAGTGCCAACTCACTCTGGACTGAAACCTCCCAAACTGTGAGCCAACACAACCCTTTTCTCTTTTTCAGTTAAATTCTCAGATATTTTGTTATGGTAATGGAAAGTGGACTAATACAAATACTCTCTTCTTTGTGCTTTCATTTTCCCATCTATCACACAATGAAAATGCCCAATTAACAAAGTTGCTGGGAAGATCAACTGGATAAGCAAGATGAGGGAAATAGCATGGTTTTGGGGGCATGAAGGTGGAAAATAAATATCATTACTGCTTTCTGTCTCAAAAGCAATTTTCATTCTTTCCCACATTTGCTTCAAAACCTTTCCATCTTTTTTTTGTGTTCAGTTAGTATCCTGGGCTCTGTCACTGTCTCTGGAGATGCCCAACCTGATCTTGTACTTTTGCCCTGAGAGCTCTTTGTGCCATGAACCTCTCCAGGCCTGATGCCTTCATTTGGTTTCTGTAGAAATCCCAGGAGGTGCTTGCTGAGGGGGAAGAAAAGCAACTGCACAATTCTTATCTCTCCAGGACATAATACAGGCAGCCACTCTTCTTTGCTTTGTCATAAGTCACTGGTCACTTCTCTCCCTCTCCCTCTCCCTCCCCCTTTCTCTCTCTCCTTGTTCTCCTTTTTTGATTTACACAGAACATGGAGCTGCCACTGTTCACTGGGGAAGGGTGTGGGCTGTTGATTGTAGCCTTGATAATGCTGAAAAAGTTAGTGAATGGATGGACTCATGGGGATGCAGTTCACTAGGTAGCACATTCTGTGTGTGTGTGTGTGTGCGTGTGTGTACTTGTGTGTGCACATGTGTGTGTAGTGCTCCCAAGACTGTCGGAGGCTGCAACACCAAAGTTCCAGTTTGGAGGCTCCCTAGTGGCTTAGCAGAGGCTTATGCTGGCCCTTTATGAAGGTGCACCTGTCGTCGGCACCTCTTGCCATGGCCTTCGTCTTACTGGCCCTCTGTAGCTCCTCCCACTGGGCTCCAAGACAAACGCAATGAGCAGTAGCAATGATTACTGCTGCACGTGTACCTCCCTCCATCCTCGGATTCCATGAGTGCTGGGACATGTGTGCCATTGACTGCAGGGTCCCTGAGGCCTGTTGGACTAAATTGTGTAGACAGAAAGGTTGGTCACTCAGACATCTCAAGAAAATGCTCTCTGTGCATGTGAAGCACACAGAAAACATCACTGCCCCCAAGCACAAAGAAAGTCCATGAGCAAGTGAGCTCTTTCTTTCTTCAGTCGCCTCATTGTGGAATGATGCATTTGCAGGAAGTACCCTAAACCCCAGGCCCCCGGGGGCGTGTATATTGTGGTCGGCAGCATGGTCATCACCAAGAGGGGCCAAAATGCAATGACTTCGTACTTCATTTAAAATCATCTTTTAAAAAATATGTATGTTTTATACATATTTTGTGATATACTTATTAAATACATGTACCCGTAAACATGCAGCATGTGTTTATACACAGTGAGGGTGCCTAAAATTCATCACTGATAGAATATACAACACAAATGTTTGGAAAGTGTTACTCAGAATATTTATATATAGCCTCTGACTTGGGTATTAATACATATTTAAATACATGTGTGATGTCATCTGTGACTTGTGGTAATTTCCTCTTCACAAGATAAGTGAAATGAATTTCATACGTAAACAGGTGGTGGTTGGAAGGATGGATGGGTGGGTGGGTGGATGGATGGATGGATGGATGGATGGGTGGGCGTGGGCCAAGGCCCGGGAATGGGCCAGGATGGCGTGGTTTCCTCCCTGTTGCAATTCCAGCAGCAAACCTCCCTGAGTACCGTGATACAGCCATCGGGATGATGAACAGCGGCCTTAATTGGTATTAAAGTATATTTATGTTCGTCTGACTAAGTTAACCCCCTAATTGATTGGAGACACTTGAGGAGTAGGCCCCGCAGAATCCCATCAGTACTGCATTGACATGTTAGCTTATCGTCCTGCTTGAGGGCACAGGATTCGCCTGTGAGCTGTACACATCCAGGGTAAGATTTCTGACCTCAGATTTATGTTATCTACAGCAACAAACCCAGCTGCCTCCTTCATGGTCTGAATTACAGATTTTCCATTTAGCCGGACAACATGAATCTGCCGCTACAATTATGTCTCCAATTACAGCCCCCCTGAGTGCGCGTGGCATTCTAATGCAGCTGTTTGCTCTATGTGCGGGCCTCTCCTTGGAGTAAAAGCAAATGGGCAGTGCCTGCTCCCTTGCCCCAGAAGGGCGGCACGTCATTCCTAGTAGAGCTGCCAACCAGAGGAGACAAAGTGGGGGGTGCCAGGACCTGGCTCTGCACGGCTCTGTTCACGGCTGCCTTTCTCTCATTAAAGACCTCTTTCATCAGAACTTTCCGACCTGCGAAACACTGAACTGAGCTCTCCCCTCTGTTCAGAAAGTTCATGTCTGTAGGGCAGAGAAGCAAGGACATTTAAAAAGCTGCAAGTGCACGAGGAGCCCAGCACGTGGACCTCTGTCTAGGTTCTCACTCCTCACGCTCCTTTCTGCTTTCTTTTTCTTTTCTAAAAAGAAGATGTGATGATGCTTTGCATGCTGTTTTATGACCTGCTTTAAAAAATATACTACATTTTAATTGCAATAGTGGAACACCCTTGTCCTGAAAATTCACATATTACCTAGTGGATAAGAAGTCTTCAGAGAAAGAGCTGGGATTTCCAGATAAAAAATATAAATTAACACTTAGAACCACTGTGAAATTTTAATGCTGATTGGACATCTTAGCCTGAAAATCTAAAAGGCTCCAAAAGCCACTAGTAGAAAATTTCTCACCTCATGTGAGGAGTCAGTCAACATGCATGAAATCATTAAAAATACTGTATAAAATTACCTCAGCCTAGGTGTGTAATGTATGTATGAAACACAAATAAAGTCTGTTTTTCGACTTGGGACCATCCCTAAGATATCTCATTACAAATGATTCACATGTGGAATTTTGAAATACACACACACACACACACACACACACACATACATATATATGTACGTATTTCAAAATCCCACGTGAATCACTTCTAATTACAGGCATTTAGGATAAGGGATACTCTCTCTACAATCTTTTCCTATAATTTCTTTTCTCAGTGCTAGGAATCAAACCAAAAGTTTCACACGTGCTAAGTGCTCTACAACTGAGCTGCAGCCCACACCTCAGAAGTTACTTTTCATTTGTAGTAGGCACATTGGAATGGCATCTACACCATTGCAGTTGTGTCTATGCACAGATCAGATGCAATGTCTTTTCCTTCACTTACCCCTTATTGCTGTTATCTGGAATACTTCCTATTTTATTATCATAACCGTGGAGTGGGCACTCTTTCAGCAGAATCTTTTACTGTTAGTTATGAGGATAGAAGGCAAAGAGAACAGCCTAATCATTCTCTACATCTGTGTTGTCTAGCTTTAAAATCATCAACATTTTTGTCAGTCTTGTTTCACATCTATTTTGAAGCACTTCCCCCCCCCCGCCT
>NW_022900942.1:65455486-65462459 GCF_012274545.1 Fukomys damarensis
TCCCCCCCCCCCCGCCTTTCTTTCCTGGAGTATTTTCAAGCAAGTCTGATAATTGCAAATTCTGCCTTAGAGGCTGGAAAGGAAGTCAAAGAACGGGTCGCCTGCTGAGCGTGCTTTCTCCCCTCCTGGCCCGGCCTCCCTCCTGCGCCATTGGGGACAGGCTGGGCCGCTGCTGCTCCAGTGAACCTAGAGCAGCACATGCAAGCATGGAGCCCACTGTGCAAGGTGTCAGCCGGGCTTCGGGATGAGAGCGCTGTCTGCTCTCTGCTGGGGACCAGGCACCTTCCCTTTGCAGCCCGACGGCTGGGATGTGACTAGAAGCACACAGAGAAGCACAAGGGTGCAGTCCAAGCCTGGCATCTGGGAACGCAGTGGTCAGTACCTGGCCCTGAGAAAAGCAGGTCAAGCAGCCACTCTGGACACCTGAGCCCACAGGGGAGGCCTTGACCCCAGGAAACTGGCTCAGCTTACAGTGGCACCTTAGTCTGCGTGCTGAGCCGCTCCCCAGCCATGACACTAAATACCCTATTGCGTTTCTCTGCACCAAGACCGTGCTGGGCAGCCAAGTGTGCCTTGGCAGCATGGATCCAAGCCGGTGGGGGATCAACTACCATTGGCTCTGAAGGCAAATTGTCGCGCCCACCCACAGCTGAGAAACGCAGTCTGCCATGACCCAGGTCCTTGTACTTCTCCCTTGGAGCATGGACTCAAGTCCTGGGTGGGTTTTGTGCCTTCTCTGCACAGAGCTACAAGCCCAGCCTGGAACCAGCAGTTTTCAAAGTAGAGTCCAGCGACTCGGAGGACCCTGAGACCTGACAGGCTGGGTCCCTATGTATCAAGGTTTTTATAGTCATAACAGGCTTTTCCCTCCTGTTCCTCTCTTCTGCTGTGTGTGGCATTTTCCCGAGGCTATAGGCAACCATCACCACAGACAGGTGTCCTGGTATCAAGGCAAGCTCGACCGTGGAGGCTGGACTCTCGAGAGATGTGCAAATGCACCCCACAACACCTGTGCAGCACAGTGTCCCCCCTTTTTAGGGGAGAAGACTCTCCTCTAAAGGCAGGACAAGGCAGGAAAGGGCCAGAGAATAGTGTGCAGGAGGGATTGCTGAGGGGGAGAAGAGGCCTGGGGAGGGGAGGCCTCCGTCTGGCGGGGAGTCAGGGTGGGACCTCCAGAGTAAAGGAGGGACAGGGAGCTGGTGGAGGGACTGGGCTGGCCCTGCCACCATCCCCTGCCAAACGAAGTCAGCTCATCTTTGAGAGTCTGGACAGGGCAGGTGGTGCCAGGGCTGAGAGACAATGGTTACCTTGGTAACTAAGACGCCTGGAGGCACACTCCTGGGTGCAGGGTGAATACCTGGTGCTTTTACTTTTCAACCTTGCTGTGGGAAAGCTGGGCTACCTTTCCCTGTGTCTTCTTGGATTCCTCATGGTCTCCGGAGGCCCAGTACCCAACACCCCGAGGCAAAGAGAAGAGACTTACTGCGGGTCATGTTCCCAGGGATCTGGCCCATGGTCCTGGCTCCAAGCTGGGAGGGCCTGGGGAGGAAACTGCTCCTGGCTTGGAGGCCAGAAAGCAGAGAGCAGAGAGGAGCGGGGTGGGGGGGAGGGCCCACCTTGTGGGGCACAGGCACGGGAAAGAGAAGGCACACAGCATTAACCCTCTCCTCCCCTGCTCTCCTGCACCTCTGCCCTCAGGTTTAAGGCTGTGGCTTATGGGGCGGTTCCTGGAGAGGCATCAGGACGAAGACAGATTCTCACCAGTGGGTGAGCTCACAGATCACTGTGCTGTTGGAAGACAGGATCTGGTGGAGATAGCCAGGCCTTCCTCGAGCCTGGTCCCAGCAAGGACCCACCCCTGTCCCCAGGGAGGCTGCCACTGAGCCACCAGAAAACGAAGACAGCACATTCTTGGCTTTTAAACTCAATGCTTCTTTCCCCCTCCCTGCTCCAAGCTTGAGATGACACAGAGCACGAAGATGAAGACAAAGCAAGGAGGCTGCCACTGCCGGCTTCCTGCCAGCTGTGTGGGGCAGGGGGCAGAGAAAAGGAAGCTCCAGGAAGGAGTTCGTGCCTGAGTAGCACTGTGTGGATGTCTGGGACCCAGACAGGAACTCTGAGCTGAGCTGTTCAGTTCCAGCCCTGAAGGCGACGCAGTCAGTCCATTGTCTGGATTCTGTTTCTGCCATCTAGAAGCTAAACTAGCGGTTCCCTGGGTTGCAGAAACAGACATTTCTGGGCAGCCGCATTGCCTGTCCTCAGTCCCCCTTTCAAACTGGAAAGTCAGTGAGAGACCATATGTGAAGTCACTAACACCTTACTATGAATGGGCTGAGCACAGTGATTCTTAACTAAACAGGCGATTTTGCTCTCAGGGGAGATAGGAAAATGTGTGGAGTCATTTTTGAGTGTCAGTGCTCCGGGAAGAGGGTGCCTCTCAGGGTCTGCTCCAGAGCAGTTACCTGGCTCAGAGTGGTAATGGGGGTGAGGCTGAGAAACTCTCAGCCCCGCTTCAGAATGCAAAGGGGGAGGAGAAAGAGGACCAGGAAGAGAGGGAGGAGGAGGAAAAGAAAGAAGAGGAGGAAGAAGAAATGACAAGGGGGGAGAGGGAGAAGAAAAGGCAGAAGAGGAGGAGGAGGAGGAGGAGGAGGAGGAGGAGGAAGATGTTTATAGCTGTAGTTAGAAAAAAAGGACCAAATTCCATTAGAGGAGGAATATGGTGAAGACCGAGCAAGAGCAAGAGGTGAGTCCTAGCCCAGGGCAGCTGCTGAAGTGCTGGTCGCTAAGCCCAGCAACTCCTGAACTCTGTGAGAGAGGAAAGAACCTGCCCCTACCCCAGCTAACTGCACTCTATTTTCCGTAGCGCCCATACATGGGGCAACGGGGACCTGCGCACCCACACAGCAGGCCCTGCGAGGCGAGCCTCCCTCCCTCCCTCCCTCCCTCCCTCTCTCGGGATCCCCTGCTCCGCCCAGGCCCCAGGCCTCCTCTCCCTCCTGCCGCCCTCACTGGCTCTCTTTGCTCCTGCTCCTAAGCACACCACCGCCGCACCGCTGGCATCCTGAGAGCCTCCTGGTCTCTCTGTCCAGGGCCCTGCAGAGCCCAGCTTGGCTTCCCAACTGCTGGTGACCCCTGCTGGGCTGTGTTATGTGTGATGAGAGGACTGGAACAGAAGCCTTAGCATTCGGAGACTGCAAGGTATAAATCGGGGACTCCGTGCTGGACCCAGAGTAGGCTCTCAGGACTCACTGTCTCTTATGTTATTGCTATCGCTCCCACTTTGAAGCCAAACACTACCTCCAGATTAGTGTATCCACAGACCTCTTCTTCCGAAACCGGTTCCTTCCTCCACTCCATGCTCCCACCTCTCAGCCCAGCATCCCGATTTCCCAGGGCCGGTCACACCCAGCCCACTGTCTTCCTAGGATGGACTGTACAGCTGCAGATTCAAACAACCACAGGCAAACAATGTTGAGGGAAATGTTTCCCTGCAATGAGGGCGTGGGTTCTGGGCTTCCCTGGTCATCATTCCCTTTAAAAATACACCAGAGCAATTATTTGCATGGCATTTGTATTGCACTAGGTATGAGGAGCGGTCTACAGCGGGACGATTCAAAATGTACAAGAAGGGCCAAGCATTGCACCATTTTACACACAGGCTGGAGAATCCAGGGTTAGGGCGACCCCCGAGCCGGTCCCCTGGGATCCCGAGGGCCAGCCCCAGCCTGCGGTCCGCACGGGACCCTTCAGGATGAGGGAGTCGCTGCTCACTAGTGACGGTGGGAGTGAGCACAGGAACGCCAGGTCCCAGCAACCTGGAGAGTCGCGTGGCCCTTCTGTCCAACCCTTCCTCCCCTCACCGCGCTCCCATCACCTTCTGACTCACATTGGTGCCCGTCCTCCTCTCGGGCCCAGCTCCACTCCCCTCCCTCTGCCTCTGCCTCGTCCTAAGGGGTCCACAGCCTTCGCACCCCAGAGCCCCCTCCCAGGACTGCTTCTCTCCGGAGCCGTTCACACAGAAGCACACAGGATGCAAGGGTGGTCTGGCTCCTGGCCACAGTTCTTTTCTCTTATGCATGCGATAAAGATTTGTATCTGTTTTGAGTGCTCACCCCTTCTTCTTTGAACGGAAGTGTGCCAGCCACTTTCCCATCCCTGGGACAAAATACCGGACACCTGCATCTTCAACGGGGGGAGGTTTATTTGGTTAAGGGTTTTAGAGGGCTCAGTCCACGGCAGCATGGTAGAAGGTCCCAGCCAAGGACCTGCTCACACCACAACAGCTGGGAAGCAGAGAGAAGAGAGGAGCCAGGGACAGAGTACACCCCCAGGTCACACCCAATGACCCCTCCTTCAACACCTCCCGGCGACAGTCAGCTATGAACTAACTGTGGATAGAAATCAATGGATCAACAGTATTTCGTACCCGTACCAACTCCCCATGATGAATGTAATCATATGTTTTGCAAACATGGACTAATAAAAAAAACACCAGATGAATCCACTGACCAGTAGGTACAGCACCCCACATCCAGTTGTCTCCCTAAAGCCCTCTGGATACATAAGCCTCCTGGGGAACATCTGAGATCCAAACCATAACGTAGAGCAACTGGATTCATACTTCATCTCCCTGTAAAATGCTGTGAATTCCTCCAGAACAAGGCTGTGACCTCAGTTTCTCCAAGGAACTCTTTAGGGTCCTTCTTAGATGCTCAGTGGCTATTCATTGACTATAGCTCTTTTGAATATTTTTGTTGGCTGCATTTCAAAGACTATTTCCTGAGTTACCTTATGCAGGCTTCTTAAAGTACAGTTTCATTTGTTTGTTTGTTTTGTTCTTTAATTTTAAGACAGGATGCTGCCAAGTCGCCCAGGTTGAACTCAAACTTGTGATCCTCCTGCCTCAGCCTCCCACAGTTCTGGGATCACAGGCATGACTTGTTTCTTAAAAGACCCGGATTCATGTAGAGACACATTCTTGGTTGGATTGTAACTAAGCTGAAAGTACCCATTCTTAAAGCTTTGAGGAGCTTTGAGAAGGAGGAACATTCTCACAGGCAGAGCACGTGCCTCGTGAATGCTGCCCTGTGTCTGTGACGATGGGGCATCCAGAGCAGGAAGGACAAAAGAGAGGGCACGGAGAGCACAGCAGGGCAGCCAGGGGTATGGGGGACCGTGCCCGGAACTCAGCACCCTGCCCACCTCCTAGGGTCCTCTGTCCCAGCCATGGGCAGCAAGACAGGCAGACAGCAAAGGGGCATGTCTGACGCCTCCTTCTGGATCTGTGCGAGGGCCTCCTGGCTGGGGGATCTGAGGGAAGCACGTGCCAGGCACAGGGCCGACAGAGGCCTGGAGGCGGTCCATCAGGTCCTTGTGCCCTCTAAGCTCCTGGCCCTGGAGAACCAGCCCCTGCGGAAGGCTGGGCAGCAGGATGGTGCAGAGCTGGGGTTTGAGCCCAAGCAGCCTGCTCCCGACAGCCATCATGCCGTGCCCTGAGAGCTGGGAAGAGCTACAGGGCCCACTGAGAGGAGGGCAGGGCTGCCCAGGCAGCCAGCAGGGTCCCACCAGAGCCCCCAGTCTGCATAACCTGCCTGCACTCAGGGGGCCGCAGGTGGGACCGGCCAGGTGTGAAACTGACACCCAACAATGGTTTTCAGCCCGTCTTCTTTTAGCAGGCTCTTCTAACCTGCGCCAGGTGACCATTGTTTTTCTATATTCTGCTGCAGCTTTGAAGATCTGATGTCGTTTTATTCTGTCTGCCTGAAATGTATTCACATTTTGGTGAGCTCTCTCCCAGTTATTTCCACATCTGAGATATGTTGCTGTCCCAGAGGAAGGAATGACATTAGCTCTCCTGAAATGAGTTTGGGACAACGTGCAACCCTCAGGAGACGTGCGGGAGCCGGCTGAGTGTCTGGCTGTTCCTACGGTGATCCTCCTCTGCCTAGTGCTTGCCCGCTTGTCTTTCTTTTTAATTCCTCCTTCCTTTATTAGTCCCAGTTCCCTCCTCCCTCCCTCCCTTCCTTCTTTCCTTCCATTCCTAGAGATTGAATTTAAGGCCTTCTGACTGAGCTACATCCCCATTTCCTTTTCTTTTTCCTTTTTTATACAAGGTCTCACTAAATCTCTAAATTTCCCGGGCTGGGCTTGAACTTGCAATCCTCCTGTCTCCGCTTCCCACCGTGCTGGGATTATTAGCGTGGCCCCTGCACATCGCTAAATGGAATTGGGACCGGCCTGAAGAACTCGACCTCCTCCGGCAGCCTTCAGGTAAACGAACCGCAGATTCCGCCACAGAGGGGACCAGCCGGGTCGGGGCAAAGGCCGAATGTTTGCATGTTCACTGCCGTTGTTGCTTTTCTGTCTTGCACAATGGAACAGTAGTAAAAAGGAGACAAAGGGCTATCTGTCAAGCACCATGCTCAGTCCTCCAAAGCTGTATGGATGAGTGTTTGAACATCAGGTTTATCATGATATGTAATTCTAAAGGTTTGCTATGAGGTCGCGTGGACAAACATACATAAACATTTAGCAGGGAGACTGGCATAGAAATGTGAACGTGTGCCAGGCAGCTTTCCTACACCGAGACAAATGCTGCGATGAAGAAAATTTAAAGAGGAAAGGTTTACTAGGCCACTGCCTCAAAGGTTTCAGCCCACGGGGCTTTGGTAACTGCTTTAGGCGAGGGCTGTGACGAGGAAGAGTGATGGCAGTACACGACCTCATGCAGCCAGGAAGCGAAAGGTGAAACCGGAAGGAGCTGGAAATAGCTCCATTAAGGCCACACCCCCAGTGACCTCACTTCCTTTCTTGAGGCCCCACCTCCTGAAGGTCCCACAACCTCCCAGGCGAGCAAGCCTGCAACACAGGGGACCTTTGAAGGACACTGGTGATCCAAGTATAGCAGGGAGCCCCCCCCCCCCCCGGCAGTAGATCTTAGTTCTGCTTTTACAGATTTGGAAAGAGACTGGGG
>NW_022900942.1:65462470-65467767 GCF_012274545.1 Fukomys damarensis
GGGAGCCCCCCCCCCCGCCGGTAGTAGATCTTAGTTCTGCTTTTACAGATTTGGAAACGGAGACTGGGAGAATAAACCAGATTTGTCCCTGTTCATCTGACAACATGGATTTTGCATCCAATCTCGTCTCTTCTATTTCTTCCCTTTTCTCTTCTATGACAAAGCAATATGGCAGCTGTTCAGCAGTAAGTAACTATGATTTTTCAGAATAGTGGTTTCACTTTTTAAATCTTGAGACCATCTTTCAAAAACCCGCTGGTGCACAAAGCCAGTCCACAGGCCTCTTCATCCCCAGGCCAAGGTGCTCGCACAGAGTAGGGGTCTGGAAGGGAGGTGGCGGATGACTTCATGGGGAGTCACCGTGTGTGGTCTCCATGTGCATCTGTGGTAGTCTATCGATCACCAGCACAGGCCCGCCCAAGTCCCATCTGAGCTGCAGGAGCTACTAGGGCTAGGACAGCGCAGAGGCCTTCAGCAGGCCTGCGGGGAGGTGCTCAGCACCCCAACCCCAGAGCATCCAGGTGAAGCCCCCAGGGCTGCCCAGACCCTCTCGAGTCAAGACTGTGGCTTCTTTCTCTCCCGTTGGGGTTGGGGCTAGGAAATGAACCTAGGGCCTCCTGCATGCTGAGCTGCACTGACAGCTGAGCCGCACCCCCAGCCCTCTTTACTTTTCTTAATAAAGCTCTAGGCCTCGCTCATTACCTGCCAGGGTTCAAATATGGTTTGTCCGCGCTAAAGACCTGTAAGGTGTGCCCAGGGCTCTGCTGTCATGTACGCACCGGGCCCTTCATCAGATTAAGGGGTTCATGGTCATCTGGAGGGTGGGACCCCTATATAGCCAGGCCAGCCTGGCCCCTCCACTCTTTGTCTCTCACCACGTCCTGCCCTGCAGCACCTCAGGGCCCTGCCAATGGCACACCTCCCCAGACCACCCTTTCTACCTTGGGCCAGAATCCTGAGCCCAAATTGACCTGTTTTCTTTGTAACTCGCCCTGTCTATGGTACTGGGTTGTTGTCAGCACAAAGCGAAGACAGCACCTGTTCCCACCCATTCAGCATCTCACCGTCCCCAGTGATGTTGCCTGAGTTTCTCTTCTGTTGTTTCCTCCCTAAAGGCCCCACCAGCAGGTCCCCAGTCCCTGGCACTTGGTAGCTGAGTGAGGACACTAATCCAGCGCACTGTGCTCTAATGTGCCCTAATGCCCAGCCACGGCTGGCAATTGTACAGTAATTGACTTTGCACGGTTCCCGCTGACCCTGCAGCAGGCACAGGTTTGAGACAAGCACTGGAGCAGCCATGGCCTTTACAGCTCCATGGGTCTCCTACATCCCCATCCACCCTGTTTTCCAGACAGCACTGACCTCTGCCGGGTGCACCAGCACCTCTAAGTGAAGCATAGGCGGCTCAGGTCCCCTTCCTAAGCCAGGGACCTCATCACTCCTGCTGTCTCCCCAGAACCTGTTCCGGCCAAGATGGCATTGTGCAACAGGCTTTGGGCTTAAAGATTTCTGGAGTGACACAGGCAATGCTTCTAGAACCATTTTGCTTTTGTTTTTATTTATTTTTTAAAATTTATAACACTGCATGATGACACTTATTTTAAACACAATAAAAATGAATTATGAGAAAATTTTAATGAAAAAGTCCCAAATTTTAAATACAACATTCAGCAGACATAAAATTTACTCTGCGAGGTTGCTCTCAAAGCTGTTTATAATTGCTTCCTGTGTATTTCCGGGCTCATCTCCTCAAAGCAGGAACAAAGTGCAGCCAGCCACCTTCCTGGGGCACAGTGTGACTCTGGTGTGTACTGAGCAGTGGACAGGGATGAGCTCTGAGCAGCCTCTCACTCTGACATCCAGTACTTCTGTGTCTACAAAGGGTGAGCAAAAATAAGGTGAAGGTTTACATTTTAATTTTTTAATAATAAAAGACACATTGCCATCAATTCCCTTCAAAATACTGCCCTCAAAAGGAAAGAAGGAAAAAGAAAAAATATGAGAAAAGGCAAAAGCAAACAAGCAAACAAACAAAAAAAAACAGAAACAAAGTCTTTGTAAATAGGGAGGGTGGAGAGGGTGAAGGGAGGGCAAAATGGGGAAAAAATGAGAACCAAGACCTGTCATGTAAAGGTATAAGATCCCAATGATGGATGTAACTGTGCTGTATACCTAAAAAGGACCAATAAACTCAATGAAAAACAAACAAACAAAATACTCCCCTCACTTTGAGCACACTGATCCCCTCATTGTTGCTACTTTCTGAAGCAGTTCTGGCAGTCCCCTTTCCTGAGTGTCTTCACAAGGTAGGATAAAATACACAGTGAGTTCTCTTGCTGACAGCCGTCCAGTGAAAAGGCAGGCGTCTAAAACCATGGCTGTGTGTCCTCGTCCACCTTACTCACCGGATCTGGCACCAAATGACTTCCGGCTCTTCTTCAAAGTGAAAAGGACCACAAAAGAGAACTATTTTGAATCAATTCAGGACTGCAAAGCAGCCAGGACAGCACAACCGAAGACTCATGAAAGGGCAATTCCAGAGCTGCTTTAGAAAATAGCGAGGACGATGGGATAGATAACTGTGCTCAAGTCGAGGGGGATTCATGGCAGGGTGTGTCTTGCTCTAATACATTTTTAAAATTCAAACATTCCCCAGATATTCCGACCACACCTTGTATCCCGAGGCCTGGCCAGAGCATGACTGTTGTGGACTGAATTTTGGGGTCTCCCATGGTGTCCCTCAGAGTCAGTCGTTGAAGCCGGAACTCCCACCATTACTGTATTTGGGAAGGAGTCTTCAGGAGGTTCCTAGAGCTGGACGAGGGAGTGAAAGTGGGCTCACTGATGGGATTCACGTTCCAGGAAGCAAAGAGAGCCAAGCTCTCCTTCCCTCCGCCCTGTGAGGACCCAGCACCTGCCCCACGAAGAGCCCTTGGCCTTGGGCTCCCAGCTTTCAGAATGGCAGGAAACACGTGGCTGCCCCTCCAGCGCCCAGCCCACCAAACTGTGCTCAAGATGAATCAGTGCGTGAACAGAGCGTCCTCTCCTTGGTTCAGCAGCCAAGGCCAAGAGCTCTGTCTTTGGTCTGGATGCCCTGGGCTCCCAAACGATGACCCCGATCCATCCTCATCCAGGCCAAAGGTGCCACCCACCGCCCTCTCCTCCTTTCATGAGCACACAAATCACAGCTGTCCTCTCTGGTCCCAGAAGAGTGGATGCCTTACTGTTCCAATTAATTATGCATCCGTTAATTAATTTGTTGGCTTTAGAGAATTGAATCAATTATTTTAAATGGCTTTTAATTGTTCGTATATGCTTTCTAACAGAAGACAAAAGCTGTTAACAGAACTCAACATGAAAACCTCCCAGGACAGGGGTTGGCCTTGTGAAATAAATCATTTAAAATTCCCCAAAGAGTCTGTGTGGTTTTCCCAAAAGCCAGTTACATCTGAAAAAACGAGGAGGGTGACTGGCAAGATGCCCCACGTCTTGCTGCTAGAACCTCCCTCTTCCCTTCTTGGAGGAAGCCAAGCCCTAGGGTTTGGAGGATGTTTGGGTTTGGGTCCCAGAGGTTCAGGAGCTAGAAGCTCGGCCCCTGGTGCAGGGTGTCAAGGCAACAGAGCCTTTAAGAGGAATGTCCACTGGAGTGCAGTCGGTTCCCTGGGACACTGCCCTCCAGGGGATTCATGCGGTTCCCCTGGGACCCGGTTGGTCCCCTTAAGATCAGGTGGTTATACACAGAGCAAGCCTGGCCCTAGACTCCCCTGCTCCCTGCTTCCTGTCTCACCTTGCAGTGTCGCGCTCTTGAGCTCCTTCCCACCATGATGTAGTACAGCCTGAAGAGCCTCCCCAGGGGGATCAGATGCCAGAGTCACACCCTCAGCAAGACTGCAAGCTAAGTAAACCATTTCCTCTGTGTAAAACATCCAGCAGCAGCATTTTGTTATGGCCCCAGAAAGTGTGCGGGTGCAGCAGGCAAGGGCTGGCTAGCGGACAGCACTGGTGGGTGGGGACAGTGAGGGACTCTGGGCGTCAGCACCCGATACCGGATCCTGATCCCAGATCCCAGGAGCCAGCAGCAGAGGATCCTGTCCTCACAGGTGTGCAGCCACCCCCCCATGTGCCACTCGGGCCACTCCACGGGCACAGAGGGAGAAGACAGAGGCAGACTGGAGGCCGGTGTCCGAACCCCTTGCCCAGAAGCCACAGAGAGGTCTCCCTGCAGAGCCGAAGTAGCTCCCCAGCTCGGCTCCGTGAGCTGCAGGACTGCCTGGGCATCTCAGAGTTCACCCTTGCTTCAAAGACAGTCTTACTTCAGAAAAATCGGGCACAGATGTCCGAAAGAGGGTATTGGTAATGGGGAGAATAAAAGGGAGTGAGGAGACCTTAAAGCTCTGTTTATTACTTAATTCATTTACTGTCCACATGTCTGAGAGCTCTGTGATAGGTGCTGAGTCTGGATGAACGGGATGAATCTCTGCTAACAGACATTGGAGCTTTGCATAATAAATGCTACAGAAAGGCACAGGAAGGCAGACAAGGCGGCATACACCTGCGGTCCCAGCACTCTGGAAGGCTGCTGCAGGAGGAGCAGGAGTAAGACCTAGTGGCATAGCAAGACTGCCTCAAAATGAAACATAGGGTTGGGATGCAGCTCCGTCACTGTGGAGGCCCTGGGTTCAGTCCTCAGCACTGCAAAAAGAAAAAGAAAAATACAACTAAAAGGCACTCAAGAAGGACCCTGACGACCCTGGGCTGGACTAGCAGAGTCCTGGGGCTTTGGTCAAGAAGCAGGGTCTGCAAGGCGAGGCAGGAGGAGCTTGCTAAGCAACACCTCAGGTCCCAGAGTCCCGGAGGGCGTCGGCCGGAGGAAGACCCAGAGACGCATGAAAGCCCAGCCAACTCCATGCACAGGCTCAGAGGCAGGTGGGGTGGAGGATCTGACCCTGGGCCCCACAGGTCCACGATTATGGCCGCGTCGAGAAGGATCCTCACAGCCTCAGTGTGGACAGTGGGTTTGAGGCTGGTGAGGGTGGCGAGCAGGGGGCAAGCTGGGCCCTGATGCAGCAATCTGGGAAGGAAATAAGGAGAACCCCAAATAACCAGCCTGCAGTGGCCGGAAGGGGACTTGGGGTGGCACGTGACATGCACGTGGTGACATGTCACCCCGGAGCCTGTGGGTGCAGGACTCGTGAGTCTGGGAATGTATGAGCTGGGTCTGCAGGGGCTGCAGTGTGGCCCAATGACCATGTGCCAGAAAGGCCTGAGGCCCTGTGGGCCACTGCAAAGGGCCACCC
>NW_022900942.1:65470184-65477285 GCF_012274545.1 Fukomys damarensis
CCCTCAGCAAGACTGCAAGCTAAGTAAACCATTTCCTCTGTGTAAAACATCCAGCAGCAGCATTTTGTTATGGCCCCAGAAAGTGTGCGGGTGCAGCAGGCAAGGGCTGGCTAGCGGACAGCACTGGTGGGTGGGGACAGTGAGGGACTCTGGGTGTCAGCACCCGATACCGGATCCTGATCCCAGATCCCAGGAGCCAGCAGCAGAGGATCCTGTCCTCACAGGTGTGCAGCCACCCCCCCATGTGCCACTCGGGCCACTCCACGGGCACAGAGGGAGAAGACAGAGGCAGACTGGAGGCCGGTGTCCGAACCCCTTGCCCAGAAGCCACAGAGAGGTCTCCCTGCAGAGCCGAAGTAGCTCCCCAGCTCGGCTTCGTGAGCTGCAGGACTGCCTGGGCATCTCAGAGTTCACCCTTGCTTCAAAGACAGTCTTACTTCAGAAAAATCGGGCACAGATGTCCGAAAGAGGGTATTGGTAATGGGGAGAATAAAAGGGAGTGAGGAGACCTTAAAGCTCTGTTTATTACTTAATTCATTTACTGTCCACATGTCTGAGAGCTCTGTGATAGGTGCTGAGTCTGGATGAACGGGATGAATCTCTGCTAACAGACATTGGAGCTTTGCATAATAAATGCTACAGAAAGGCACAGGAAGGCAGACAAGGCGGCATACACCTGCGGTCCCAGCACTCTGGAAGGCTGCTGCAGGAGGAGCAGGAGTAAGACCTAGTGGCATAGCAAGACTGCCTCAAAATGAAACATAGGGTTGGGATGCAGCTCCGTCACTGTGGAGGCCCTGGGTTCAGTCCTCAGCACTGCAAAAAGAAAAAGAAAAATACAACTAAAAGGCACTCAAGAAGGACCCTGACGACCCTGGGCTGGACTAGCAGAGTCCTGGGGCTTTGGTCAAGAAGCAGGGTCTGCAAGGCGAGGCAGGAGGAGCTTGCTAAGCAACACCTCAGGTCCCAGAGTCCCGGAGGGCGTCGGCCGGAGGAAGACCCAGAGACGCATGAAAGCCCAGCCAACTCCATGCACAGGCTCAGAGGCAGGTGGGGTGGAGGATCTGACCCTGGGCCCCACAGGTCCACGATTATGGCCGCGTCGAGAAGGATCCTCACAGCCTCAGTGTGGACAGTGGGTTTGAGGCTGGTGAGGGTGGCGAGCAGGGGGCAAGCTGGGCCCTGATGCAGCAATCTGGGAAGGAAATAAGGAGAACCCCAAATAACCAGCCTGCAGTGGCCGGAAGGGGACTTGGGGTGGCACGTGACATGCACGTGGTGACATGTCACCCCGGAGCCTGTGGGTGCAGGACTCGTGAGTCTGGGAATGTATGAGCTGGGTCTGCAGGGGCTGCAGTGTGGCCCAATGACCATGTGCCAGAAAGGCCTGAGGCCCTGTGGGCCACTGCAAAGGGCCACCCAACTCCAGCTTCCTGTGTGGTCGCCGATAGCTGCCTCTGGCATGAACCTGACCTCTCCTTCTGTCTTCTCCTGCCTCCGTTTCCTCTGGACGCAGAGTAACCTGGTCCCAGGACACGAGAACCAAACAGAAGTTTCCATGAGAGAAAAGACTGAGGCAGGCAGACCCTCAGCCCCCCGCCCTCCCTTCCACAGTGCCAGCCCCAGGAGCAGCCCTAACAAGCTCTGTGTGCGTGAGCTTCCTGCAGAATCCAGATGATCACAGTAACCAACTCCATCCATTGTTAAGGAAGAGGAAAAGTTCAAAAAGAATTCCGAGACTTATAGTTTAGACCACTAAAGTAGGAAACAAAGAATGACTTCAGAAGGGAAACAACATATCCATCCCAAGTTTTCAGTGTATTAATGAAACCTCAATTTTCAGGTCTCCTGGGCTGAAAACCCAAGGGTCATGCCTTCCCTTCCTTCCTTTTGAACTCAATTGTCAATTCTTCCTGTCAATTCTTTTATTTATGTGGCCCTGAGATTCACCTTCTGCTTTATTCCCACTTACTTGGAGTTGTTCCATTCCGAGTCTTTCTGTTTTATTCCTTCACTGCTACATTACCCAAAGCCTTGGAACAGACTTGCTCTCTGTCTCTAACTTGTGGTTCAAGTCCATCGTACTGCCTGTTCGCTATGTCTCTACCAGCTTAGGGAATCTCAGCGTTGAGTCCACTAATGAGAACTGGTAAATCAATTGCTCCAGTCCATTCTACTTGGTTCAATTTAAGAAACCTGACTGTAGTCCAGAAAGGAAACTAAATGTTTGGGTGACCCCGGAGAGATGAGAGCATTTCTGCTTTCCAGAAATTCTCATTTTACAGGGTGAGACTAGCACTTAAGAGTGAAACCATGTGAAGAAACAGAGGTGTCTCTAGAAAACAGAGGGCAGAAGAAATGACTTCTGTCCCACATCTCTGATGCCCAGTGACCTGGCTTCAGACCGCCTGCCGAGCCCAATTCCGCTCCAACGTGGTGTGGAAGAGGACCATCCACTCTACCAGTGGGACGCTGTGCAAATGACAGTGGGTGAGTTCCAAGCTGGATCAGAGAAGACATTCTACTTCTTGTGGGTAGAAATGTGACACTGGCAATGTCCTGTACATAGTTCTCCGAGGACAGTGGCTTCTGCATGGCAGGACACCTGTGATGTGACACCACATCTGCCTGGGCCCACGGTCCTCTGAGAGATCCAGGCCATGACTCAGGAAGGGAAGTGAGGAGGAGAAAATCCTCAAATAGAGGAGACAGAGCCGAGAGTCCACCTGGAGCAGCAGGATGGAAGGCAAGAGAGAAAGAGATCCAGATGTCCGCAGAGATCACTGGGGGTCCAGCTGAGCTCTGATCAGTGTGTGTGTGTGTGTGTGTGTGTGTGTGTGTGTACCCAGGAATGGGGGAAACCACCTGTTCTTAACTTAAAGGATGGGAAGGAAGAAGTGCAGTCATCACTCACAGGCCTGGCACAGTGCGGGTGCCCAAACAACGCTCGGGAGGGTCCTGTGTCAGTGCGCGACAACTGTCCTACCCTGTCCTCCTCGCCAATCTTCAGCTCAAGACCTGAGGGATCAAAGTATTTCCACACAACTTAATTACATCCCACGACAAAACTCCAGAAGTCTCACAGCAATTCAAAACTAACCAGTACCCACAGTGGAAAATTCATATTTGGTATCTAACCAGGCATTCAAAGTAGTGGGAACTATGGTTCATAACAAAAAGAAAAGTTATTCAATTAAAACTAACCCAGAAGTGACAAAGGTGTTAGAATTAGTCACAAAGACATTAAAATGGTTATTGTTATAGATATATTCCATGGGTCCAAAAAGTCAAGTAGAGACACAGAAGATATAAAATGACCAAACCCAGTTTCTAAAGATACAATGGGATTGGTGGTAGGTTGGAGATTGCAGAAGAAAGGATGAAGGAATTTGAAGACCCAAGAATAGAAACTAGTAGTTAAAAAAAGAAAAAGATGGGCAGCGAGACAATCACAAACATCCCAAGCCACGTGTCAATGGAGTTACCAAAGGAGAACAGGAAAAGTATATTGAAAGGAATAATGGCCAACGATTTACCCAAACTGCTGAAACAATAAACCTAGGATTCCAGGTTTAATGAGATCCAGGCACAAGAAATAGATATAAAATTCTAACAGCATAAAGCAAACTGAAGATGCTCAAAACCAGTGACAAAGAAGCGTTTTAAATCAATCAGAGGGGAAAAAGGACATAAGACAGAAGCACGTGGTGAAGGGTGACAGCAGGATTTGTATGGGGGGCAATGTAAGAGCAAAGATAACAGAGAAGCATCGTTAAGCAGAAAGCAAGACTTTCCAAAAGCTTGAAGGATTCTGAATTTTTTACCATACAGAAAGGATAAATGTGTGAAGACATAACCTGATTTAAACATTACACAATGTAAACATGTATCAAAACATCCCATGACAGTCCATTTTTATGTATTATTTAAATAAAGTTTTTATTTTCAAAAGTATTATTACAAAACAGATATTTTTAGAGATACAAGAGCATTAGAGCCCATCACTGCAATGGACCCATATTATTAAAAAATGGAAGTTTTTCAAACAGAAGGATAATGACACTAGAAGGAAACCCTGTATCTACACAAAGAAATGAAGCACACTAGAGATGGTAATTATGATTAAGTGTCTGCTTGCTTTTTCTTATTATTTAAATACGTTTTAAAAATAATTGACAAAAGTTTGTGGCACTGGGGATTGAACCCAGGGCCTTTGCACTGAGCCACATACCTAGCCTATTTTTCAGTTTGAGACAGGGTCTTGCTAAGTCGATAAATAGCCCAGGCTGGGCTTAAATTTCCAGTCTTCCTGTCTCAGCCTCCCAGAGTGCTGTGATAACAGGCATGTGCCACCACACCTGGCTGATAACTGGCTAATTTAGCAAGCAATAATGAATGATACAGTGTGGGCCTTGTGACACACACAAAGGTAAAAATGACAGCGAGGACCCAGACACGAGGGCTGGCAGGGAGAAGTGGGGTCCACTTCTGTGTGTTCTCGCGATGCTGTGCTCGGGAGGAGGGGTGGCTAAGCCGGGCAGGTCAGGGTCGTGGACTAGTCTGTCTCCTTGGTGGGCTCCTTAGCTTTAGCTCTTTGTTCTGTGTTCTGCGTCTGCGGAGTTCCTCAGCCCTTCCCCCCTCCCCTCTCTCTGTTTCTCTTTCTTTTGAGACGAGGTCTGGCTAAGTTGCTGGGGCTGGGCTGGAAGTAAAAGTCCCCAGCTTGCCAGAAGGCCAAGGTTACAGGCACGGGCCACCACGTGTGGCTGAGATCAGAGGTAAATGGCATAGTAAAAACTGAAGGCAGAGCAGGAGAAGACAAACCAGATAAAGAGGAAGACAGAAGATGGAAACCTAAGGGTATTCCTACCCCCAGAAAACAATATCTGTTAAGAGTAGACTTTTAAATTTTCATGAAATTTTATTGATCAAGTTGTTTATTGATCAAGTCTACACATTCCAAGGAAGAGGCCAAAATTATTAAATTGGATCAGAAGGCAAAACAGCTATATGCTGCCTATACAAAGCACAATTTAACTATAAAGACACAGATGAAAAGTAAATCAATAATAAAAGTAAATAAGTACCACATGCTAAGATTAATCAAAAGGAGTTTAGCAGCTATATTAATTTCAAACAAGGTAGATTTCAAAGCAAATAATATTATCAGGGATGAAGAATGTTCTTTCATTATGATAGTCACCAGTAAGATGTAAGAATCATGGCCTTACAATCCTTCTCAATTATTGACAGAAAATCAGTAAGGATATAAAAGTCCTTCATACAACTAGGAACCAAGATGGCCTAATTGATATTGATTCAAAATGTATATTAATTCAAAATAGATGATTTTTCTAAATACAAAACCAAAAGCTATCCAACTTCAAACAAAAGATAGGTGCAAACCATAAGCCTGGGTTAAGCAAAGATTTTCTAACACCAAATACAATAGGCCATGAAAACAACTTGATCAATAAAATTTCATGAAAATTTAAAAGTCTACTCTTCAACAGATACTGTTTAGAGAATAAAAAGATCACTCCTCAGCCTTTTTGCTAAGATCAAGTGAGGAAAAAAAAGAAGCCACAGACAGATAAAATATCTCAAAGCATGTCTAATAAAGGACTAATATCTAGAAAATACAAGAAACTCTCTAAACACAATAATAAGAAAACCAGCCATCCATAAAAATTCCAGCAAAGGATTTGAACAAACATTTCATCCTTCGTCACTGGACAGGTATGAGTTAAAACTGCAGTGACAAACAACTGCACAGTTACTAAAATGCCTTAGAAAAGACTGATCATATTGATGAGGGGATGGAGGAACTGGAAATCCTATCTGGTGCCGATACAAATATAGTTGGTAACAATCTCTTCAGAGAACAGCGTGTAAAGCCAGGCGTGGTGGCGCACGCCTGTAATCCCAGCGCTCGGGAGGCTGGAGGATCGCTGTAAATTCGAGACCAGCCTGGGCTACATAGAGAGTTCCAGGTCAGTCTCAACTACATATTGAGACCCTGTCTCAAGAAAAAGAAAACAGCTTGTAGTTTCTAGAAAAAGTAATCCAAGGCTTTCTGAGCAGAACCAGGTGGCACAGGAAATAGCACCAAGAATCAACAAATGGGATTATATCAGATTAAAAAGCTTCTACTCAGCAAAAGAAACAACCAAAAGAGCGAAAAGAAAACCTACAGAATGAGAAAAGACTTTGCCAGCTATTGCTCAGAGGACTGCTACCTAGAATATATAAAGAATTTTTAAAAATTAGAGCTCCTCCAAATAAAAGACACAATTGGCAAGTGCAATGAATAGTCAATTCTCAGAAAAAGTACAATAAATACTTGAAGAAATGCCGTTAGAGAAGCGCAAACTGAAGCAACACTGAGATCCCATCTCACTCCAGAAAGAGTGGGCGTCACCCAGAAATGAAATAACTTCTGGCGAGGCTGAGTGGGGAGGGAACTTCCTACACTGTTGGTGGGAGTCTGACTAGTACCAGCCCTCTAGAAATCGGCAAGGAGACTCCTCAAACAACTAACTAGAAACTCCGGTTGACTCGGCTCTTCGCCTCCTTGGTGTCTTCCGGAAAGGGTTAGAGACAGTGTATTACAGGATCCACGCACACTGATGTTTGTAGCAGCACAACTCATGCCAGCTAAATCTTGGAGGCCGCCTGCGTGTCCATGGACAGACGAATGGATACAAAAATGTGATAGTTACAGGAGGGTACACTTGAGCCATTTGTGCCAAAATGGGTGCACTTTGAAGACCATAATGTTAAGTGAAATGCATCAGACACACCAGCCTAAACATCATATGGTTTCTCTTACATGATAAACCCAAAATAGAAATAAAGAACAAAATAAAAGATAGATAACCGGAAGTAGGGAGATAAATCTTCCTCAAACAGGAGGGTGATCAAGAGATGGAGGGAGGTCGCAGAAAGGAGAGGAGAAGGCAGAGGGGATGAAAAAAGGAGTGGAGCTGCAGTGCACCCTTGCGCCAACCCCACACAAGGTGCGTAGGTGTGATGTACTGCAGACATGGACTGATAAAAAATGAGGGGAAAAATTTTTAATTTCCTTTACCATCTGGGACCAAA
>NW_022900942.1:65477326-65488086 GCF_012274545.1 Fukomys damarensis
ATATATATATATACACCTGTCCCTACCATATAATCAACAACTCCACTCCTGAGTGTTTATTTACCCTGCAGAAGAGAAAGCATACATACACTCACTTACCTGCACACAAATGTTTACAGCAGCTTAATCTGCAAAAGCCCAAACCGGAGACAGCCGCACGTCTGTCCTTCAGTGGTGACCTGATAAACAAATCTCTACAGACTCACTGCTCAGAGATGGAAAGGAAGGGACTCACGACACGTGCAGGAACACAGCGGAGCCTCCCCGCTGCGCTGCTGGATGAACAAGCCGCGTGGAAGAGTGCACGCTGTGTGCTCCAGTTTCTGTGCAGCGCTAGGAGAGCCACCTAACTTACAGTAACATGAAGCAGGTGACGGTGTCCTGTAGATGTTTCTGGGGGCTGCAGGGACTCAGAGGGGGCCCTGAGGGACAGGAGCAGGCACTACAGGATGAAGTGTAGGGTCTTGATGGTGGTGAGTGTTCTCACGTACATTCACACATCCCACTGTGTAATTTAAATATGAATATTTTATCATAGGAGAATGACAGATGAATAGAAGGCTTTTAGCAACAGAGATATTGTGTTTGATCCCCAGCAGCACAAAAATAAAAGAGAGAGCTACTGGGAGACTCAGGGCTGTCTTGTAGTTTCAAAGAAACCCGGCGCAGCCCTGTAGGTGGCCTCCCAGATGGGTGGTGGTGATAACTTCTATCCTTGTCTCCTAACTCAACTGTGGCCTGGCAGACAGGGCAGTGACGGTTCCTCCCTCTGCACTGAACTCCAGCTGGGTCCAGGGGCCCTGCACAGATTTCACCGATTTCACCAGCAGCTCTGACCACTGGTCCCAGCCATCAGCTCGAGAGCCCTCGGCTCTGATGGCCTCTGCATCTGGGTGCACCCGGGTTGTCCTAAACAAAGACCTGAGCAATACACCCAGAGTAGCAGATGGAGCGTAATCACCCAGGATTGGGGGGAGACAGGTGCATGATCCTTGGTGGGGCCAGGAGAAGCGCTGAAAGCTGAGGGTCTCAAGCTTTAGGTCTGGGGTGGGCTTGAGGATTTGGTCCTTTGGGAGGGGGTAGAACCTCCTTTCCTCCCAGCTTTTCCTTAGCTGCCTCCTGCTTCAGGGTGAGCATACAGCTTCCCTAGAAAACTTGCACCCCCATGAACCAGGCGGGGTCCAGATTTTGCAGAGAGCTCCCTCCCAGCCTTTGCACTGGCATAGGATGCCAAGGATCACCATGTGGGACCGGGTTCAGATCCTCTGCTGCTCCTGGAAACACTGTTCCTCTTGGTACCAAGCAAGAGGATCTACGTGGTTCTAGAATAGCCACGAATGCACTCTTGTCGTATGAAAGAATGAACGTACAATGTCGGTATTCTCCAAGTAAACCTAGTTCCTAGTAGGACAGAGAGCAGATTGTGGTCTAAGTAAATTCTAAGGGGTTGTTTAGAATCAGCAGCCTACTTTCCTACAGTGTAATGACCTTGACATGACCTACTCCTAGGCACTGATGTGCACCACTGCCCGGAATCATCAAAGTCCCTGTACCCCTGTGCTGGGACTGCCATGACAACAGCACATTGTCTTCTTGTTCTTGTTGTACAGGTGCGAAAACTGAGGCCAAGTGCGATCCAGGCTCAGAGCAGGGCCAGTAGCAGCGGTCTGACCGTCCCAGAGCCCACAACCCTAATAATCATGCAGCCCCAACTCACATCTGCCCCAGTCGTTCTCAGGCCAGAAGCCTCACCATGCAACGCTGTCAGAATACAACCCAAGCATCCCAGAGACCCACTTCCGGATCCTTAAGGCACACTGGAGCCAGAACATCCACGAGCTGTAGCTCTGGGGCATGGGCAAGCAGGAGCCAGGCAGGACCATTTGGGGGCCGCACTCCTGGGCCAGCAGGGTCCATGGCTGCCTGTGTCCACCTAGGGGACAGAGTCAATGGCTGTCTTAAGCAAGGCCACCTGTAAGGCAGGGGCTGCATCTGAGATTGCCTATATTTGCAGAAAAAGGACAAAATGACTAGAGAAGGCGTAATGAATATGCCACCGAGAACTTGGCGTAATACACGGATTGTTTTAGGGCTTTTAATTTACTTTAACTTTCTTAATACACTATAATATACTACACAGACATAGGCAATGTAATTTTAAATCACTGGAGGCTTTCTTTTCTGGTAGTAATTAATTTCACGGCACAGTAGTATTTCTTAGACTAAACCTCTCAGGCAGCCGACAGCAATGATGCCTTTTGTTTCTCCTCTTAAAACGCACTCAGGAACTGTGTGCGTCTCTAAACCGTTCTCTTCCGGCCCCTGTGCACTCTGTGCCACACACAGGTTTGTCGGCCGTGAAGTGTACCCACAGAAGAGCTCACAGAAGAGCCGACTGTGTCGAGCCCCACTGCCCTCTAGGGGCTTGAACCCATGGCTTTGGGCTGAGGTACTTTCCCAGCCTCGCTGCACTGGAAGCGCAGCGATGAGAGCCCCTTCCTGTGGTGGAGCTGGATCAGGTCTGGTGAGCACCGACCTCTGACCTGAGCTCTTGCCCACTGCGGGCAGCAGCCCCGGCAGAGGAAGTGCTTGTCTCCCAAGGCAGACCTCCAACACAGGGGGCTCCATTCAGAACGGGCCTTCTGACACCTGCTCCTCCTGCTGGGTGGGGCCCTCACCCCACTGGTGCAGTGGAGGAGCTGCCTGTGCCCTCCTGCCTGCTGGTGGCTGTCCTCTCCCAGAATGTGGCCTTTGTCCTTCACCTGCACGTGGCCTCCCTTCTATGTACCTGCCTAACACTGCGGTTCCCCTGGTTCTCGAGAGACAGGGAGGGGCGCTGTGGGTGTCAGCAGGACCGGTTTGGCGACACCAAAGATGACCAAGCCCAGCGTGCAATGTGAAAGCCTGGTCAGGACGTGGTCCAGCTCCAGGCCGCAGCAGCAGGCTTCGGTGCACCCTGGCTTTGCTGATTCAGGCTCCGGAGCTCAGACTCCGCCCCCTATGACCCCTGTCTTCCCGAAAGCCAGGGCCTTGCTGAGAGCTTCCCTGGTGCGAGTGTCCGCACCCCAGCTCTGCAGGCCGGGATGGCCCTATGTCCAGCTCTTCCACACCCCGGGACATGAAGCGTGCAATGCATGTCACAGCTGGGAGCAGCAGGGTTGAGAAATTGTGCAGGTGCAGAGCCCACAGTCTTTGACTAATCACCCTGCAGACAACGCTGGCTTGCTGCTGACTCTTGATTTGTGAAACTAACAAAATAAGAACGCAGAAAATCTACATTTTTGTCTGTCTCGTTTGGGGCTTCCCACACATACACCTAAAGACTCCATTGAATACTAATGACCATGTATCTCATGGTCATGGAAAGTTAACTTCCGTTATATTTCATTTTGTTACAAAAAGGAGACTGTCATGGAGAGAGATCTCAAGTTAATACATTTCTATAAAGGTGCATGATACATATATAATACACACATCTCTATGCATTTGTCAGCTCTTATTGTACACGCATTTGGGGTCTCTTCAATTGCAGTATTATTTTCTAGTAGAAACTAGAAAAAAATAGAAGAAAAGTGCGTTAATGGCATATTGGTAGCTAATCTGATAAACGGATTTTAGCAGTTGGTATAATAGCGATGATGGCAGAGGACTTGCCACACTCACATCATATGTTGCATTTTAATAATCTCCTGAAACGTTTTATCTAAAGGGAAGAAGTTTAATCACCTATACTAGGCTAAGTTGGAGGTATCTGGTGGAGATTTTGTGGCGCACTTCAAGCCGTAGAACAGAGAGGATGGGGAAGGCGGGCACAGTGCCTGCTACGTACAAAATTGGTTCTTGTCTCGAGGAAAACCGAGTCTTGTGGTAAGAGGAGCGCTTCGAAACTTTTCCAATCTTTTGCATTTTGCCACATGAGACATGGAAATGAGTGCTCAATCATCTTACCTGCTCGTCTTCGTCCATTAATAGGAAAGAACATTTTAATGCATCTCTGGCCCTCTCGATTTCTTTTTGTAAATTGTCCTCTTTTGAGATTTTAGTCTTCTTATGGATTTAGAAAAGCTTTATGCACACCAAAGGATTTTATGATATTTTAGTAGGTAAAGAGTCTAAAGAAATGAATAGGAGGAGTTTGCTTTTGGTACTTTACAACACAAGTTTCTCAGCTTGTAATTCCGGAAGGGGCTACAACTCAGCCACTCTCTGTTTACCCTGCATATCAGCTCTGGGGCTGAATGAACTGTGTTCTCCTAAAAGAGAGCATGTGACTTTCTTGTTCCTCATTTTCAACATTTAAGACATGAAAAAGAAAGACTAGAAAAGAAAACATCTCCTTGCCCTGTAATGAGAGACCCACAGAGATTCTCTACCGTGTGACTGGCTTTGCATTTGCATAAACCAGAGGTGGAGACAACAAGGTTCCTTTCAGCAGCAATAACGATTTCTAAACATCACTCGCGTGAGTGCTGTCACTTCCAGCCAGATGTGCAGTGCGGCAGGACTCAGAGGCACACACGCTCCTGAGGGCATCTCAGGACTGCCTCCCTTGGTGCTCCTCCACTCCTTGCTACATTAATCTTCACTACCTCCTTCTCTCATATTTGTCAGGAAATGTTTCGGACGTTAAAAATATGTTATTTGGCAAATATCAATGTGCCCCTCCCCGGCTTATCAACAAATATCACAGAAGCAGTGGGCAGCCCTGAATTTTTTCCTCACCCCAAATACCCTGTCCCCTCTCCACCCAGAGGTAATCGCAGCCCTGGATCTGGTATTAATTATCCCATGCGTGACTTTATATTCATGTTACATGAGCATATACCTCTTAATACATGGGACAAATTTGTTGATGTGGTTTTCTTGAATTTCTGTCAATGATGTATGTGTACACCTTGCTCGGCATTCTTTCTCCAAGATTTCTGCATGTGGCTATTCATAGCTCTAGTTTGTTTCTTTTCACTGCTGCATAGTACTCCTGCACATGGCTTCCCCCAGATTTGCTCTCCTTGAAATTCACCTCCCACATTTGTTTTCCTGAATGAAGCCAAGAGGGGCTGTGTCCCCTGCGTCTGCCCACTCCTGTGGTCTTGGGGTCCCTCCCGAGAGGAGCACCGAGCTGCTGTGCAGTGTGCAGTGCACATGTGGCTGCGGTTACTCCTCCTGCTTCAGTACCTGTTCTGTTCTCCGTCTGCTTGGACAGAGATGCTGCCTGCTCTGATGCCCGGCCAACCTTCGGCTGCGTGTGCCTTCCCCCCAGCTGCAGTCCACTCCAACAGTGGTGGCCTCTGGCCTTTGACCTTGTGACTTCCTGCCGCCAGCCCCAAAGATACACAGGATAAAACCCAAGCTTTCCTGGTGTGGGACATTGTTTTCCTCTCTCAAAATCTAAGAGTTTTGCTTTTCTTCTTCTTTTTTTTTTTTAACACAAATGCAAGCTTTTAGCATTGAAGTTTGTATCATGGGACTTGAGGCACTTGGGACAGGGACTGAGGGTCCGAGAGGAGCTGGTTCAGCCTGGCCACATTGCAGGTGACAGTCGGATAGGTGTGGGGATCAGACAGAGCCAGCTTCAGACCAATCTTGCTGCAAAATAGCAGCCAGCTACTCCTCCATGCTCAGCCTCAGTCTCTTTATGCATAAAGTATTCATCCTTGAGGGATCTTACAGGGTTTACAATATCACATTTTGAGAGCAGACACAAGGGCAGACTAAGTACACAGTAGTTTTTTGTATTTTTCCAGAACCCCATAGGTCGTGGAGTAATTCATCAAACATTTCACTTCTAAGTGAAGGAAAATGGACTTAAACCCACTCCCAGAACTAACTGTATGGTCAGAGCTTTACTGAGTCCCGTAACTCTGAGAGCCCAAGGTTGGTTGGATCAGATGTTGTTGATCCAAGGTCCAACCCTGATGTCCAACCCTGATGTCGCAGCCCCTTCTTTGCCTGCGTGTGTCTCTGTCTTAGCTTAATTGTCCTTTCTCTCTCCCCTGCACACGGCCACTGCTTGGGTGAAGTGGGCTTGGCATTTTCTACCAAAGCGCAGGACAGAAAGTCTCGCCAGAAAGAAGCAAGGGGATTGCGAGGAAGTGGGGACCCAGAACACCTAGTGCCCAAGACACTGTCAGAGGCCTAAGTTCTGGGAAGAAGATGATGTTAAAATAACAACCTGTAGCCAGTGCAGCGCTGCACACCTGTGCTTCCAGGTATGTGGGAGGCTGAGGCAGGAGGGTCACTTCAGCATAGGAGTTTGAGGCCAGCCCAGGCAACACAACAAGACCTTGTCTCAAAAATTAATATTCAAAGGAAAAAGAAATAAGAAGCAATGAAAGGGGGCGTTTGACGTCAGGCCCGCCCAGGCTTCTTGAGCTCTGTTCTCCGTCTGCACAGGGAAAAAGCAGCTGATGCTCACTGAGGTTTCTCCTTGCTTCCTGGGCTTGGGAAGATGCTAGTCCTGCCTCGACTGAGTGGTGTCTTCCTGGCTTTGAGTGAAGCGTGGATAGGAGCCGCGCATGTGGCTGCAGGCGGCAGGGCTTGGGATCGGTGTGTAGCTCTTTCACAGCTGCGGGTTCTCCCCAGGGGAGGCCGGAGCCGGAAGACCAAGCCCACTGAAATCAGGGGCTGGAGTGAGAGAGAAACCTTTGTGTCTTAAGCCACTGAGATTTGGAGGCCATTGCCATGCATCACCTCCCTGTCCAATGAACACAAAGGATCACAGGGAAAGCCATGTGTTTTACCTTTTCAGGCAGCTCTGAGAACACAGCATTTCCCTCACACCCCTGAGCATGAATTCACCATTGCAAGCTGCCCCAGATCCCTGCAGAGATGCCAGCTCGCAATTAGCAAAGGAGCAGCTGGCTTCCGTACCAGCTGGGCAGAGGCTGAGCCAGGCCAGTCCCTGCGCTCCAGAAGACTACATTTCCCAGCCTGCCTTGCAGCCGGGTGCAGACCAGAACCGAGGCCAATGAGGAGCGATGCCCTCCTTCCTGGCAGGTCATCCAGTGCCCCGTGGTGGTCTTCCTTCTTTTCCTCATCAGCAAAGCTGGAGGCAAACGACTCTACAGTGCTGGTGTGTACGCGATAGGGGCCACCCTGGGATCGTCCTTGAGCGACAGCCTTGGAAAGCTGCTGTCCCCGAAGATCACCTGCCCTACATGGCACAACTGCATCTCCCCTAAAAACACTCCAAGTGGGAACGGTGTCCAGATGGCGGTCTCAGAGAAGGAGGCACGGGGGTCCATGACTGGGCCACTGTCAGGCTTCGGTTCTGCTCCCTGGAACCCAAAGGCCAAACTTCGGTGAACCCATGGTGACCCAGCTCAGCGGTGCTCATTCCCTGTTTGCCAGTGTTGCTGTTTCCATCAGGTCCCCTGGGCCGCCTTGTCTGCACTCTGAGGCTGCTCAGGTTGGCTTCTGGGGAGGATTCTCCCCAGCGCCAGCTCTGACCCTGGACAGCTGAGGGGCTGGATCCCCTCCCTCCCAGCTACCCATCCAACGCACACGGGTTTCTTCTCTCCCCTGCCTGGCCTGGGCGCACGAATTAACAATAGCAGTAATAAATAGTAAGCAGCATGTTTAGAGGTCACAGCTTTTTATCGTATTCTAGATCTATCCTTACTCACCTGTTAGGAAAGAAAGAGAGATGCAAATGAAAACAACCAAGTGGATTGAAGATCTAAATATTAAAACAGAAACACTAAACTTGCTGGAAGATAAGTTAGATAGAACTCTTGAAGATATCGGCATGGGAGAAGATTTTGTGAACAAATCCTCAGTAGCACTGAAACTAGCACAGAAAAATCAACAATTGGGATCTCATCTTTTTAAAAAGCCTCTGCACTGCCAGAGAAATCACAAGCAGAGCTAAGAGACAACCCATGGTGTGGGAAAAATTTTTTAGTAGCTGTTCCTCACACAAAGGTCTACTATCTAGAATATATAAAGAAGTAAAAAATAATCAGATTCCTCAAATATAAAGACCCAATTAAAAAATGGACATCAGAAATGAACAGACATTTATCAGACAAAGAAGTAAAAACAGCAAATAAACATGAAAAAATGTTCAACATCACTGGTCATTACAGAGATGCAGATGAAAACAACAATGAAATTCCACCTCACCCCACAAAGAATGGCTGCTATCACGAAATCAAGCAATAAATGTTGGCGGGGAATCCTTCTTAATTGTTGGTGGGAGTGCAGACTGGTGAAACCACTGTGGAAATCAACATGGAGATACCTCAAAAAAATAAAGCTAGAGTTTCCATCTGACTCAGCTATTCCCCTGCTGGATATCATCCTAAAAGAATTAAAAGCATCATACCACAGTGATATATGTGCACCCATGTTCATAGTGGCACAGTTTGTAATAGCTAAGACTTGGAAACAGCCCAATTGTCCATCAACGGGAGACTGGATAAAGATGTGGCTTTTTAAAAAAATAAAATGGAGTACTACTCAGGCATCAAGAATGAGAAAGTAGAGACATTTATAGCTAAATGGACGCACGTTGAGGCCATACTCTTAAGTGAAATGCATAGTTTGTCTGGTGTGAGAAAATGAAAGTGTAAATAAAGATCAAAATGTATAATAGATAATGTGAAATAGGAAGAAAAGATCCAAAGGGGAAGGGGAAGTGGGAGGGGTAGGGGAAAGGAAAAGAATAAATATGAGAAAAGGAAAAAACAGAAAGTCTTTGTAAACAGGGAGGGGTGGAGGGGGTGAAGGGAAAGCAGGGGAATGGGGAAAAAAATAAGAACCAAGATGCATCATGTAAGGGTGCAAGACCCCAGTGATCAGTGTAACTGTACTGCACACCTAAAATGTACCAATTAGCTTAAGGAATTAAACAACAACAACAACAACAATGTCGATTCAGATTTGCAATGCAACATAAGACCGGCTAGGCAGGGCCCATCAGCCATGTCTAAACCAGAGGCCTTTGCTCCGTCCCTCACTCCAGTTACAACAAAGCTCGTCTTTTATTCTCACTGCTGCTGGGAACTGTGCCGTTGCCTGGCACCGTGGGTGACCACTGCTAACCCGCGCGAATTCCTTCCCAAGCATCACGGCCCTTGGTCCTCTGCCCGAGATCAGGGCCTGGGGCTTTGGCTGTCTTGTGCCTCTCTGCTGCTGCTTTGACATTGTACCTGTGGAGCAGTGGATGGGAGGCAGGAACAAGCAGGTCACTCTTTCTGCTCAGTGGCCCTGGTCGCAGGGACAGGCAAACGGGGCCAGTGTGCGGGCGATGGGGAGGGAGGAAATGAACAAAGCCTTCAAGCAGCCCAGAAGTGCCGGAGTCATGGTTATGACGTTTCTGCTAGGGCAGAACTTAAGAATAACGAGGTATGCAGCTCGTCCGCTTTACTGTGGAACAAGTCATTTAGTAAACACAAAATAAAGCTGTGGAAAGATGACTCGAAAGCAGTTTGTTTCATGGAGCGTAAAGGGTGATTTGTGAGCAAGCATTTAAACTGTGCTCTCGAAGCAATTACAGCTGTGCATGGCCTCTGAGAGACACGGAGTCAGCCTCGGCCAGTGTGCAAAGCTGTAGCCCACTTTTCTTCACCAACAGTGCCTCCTTTGCCCTTTTGCACACCCCTTGCCTCACCCAAGGGCAGGGAAATACCGCTCAGCCTCGTGTCACACTGCGGGGCCAGAGGCCGCATTCCTGAGCTGGGCCCTGGTTACCAGTGTGGCTGGAGGGAGGAAACGTGCTGCCTCAGCTTCCCCTGGGGAAGAGAGAGCTGGGGTTCTGACTGCTGACCTCCGGCAGCTCTTGGGGCAGCTCTGTGCTCCGAGACGTGAAATCCCAAAGCCTCCCTGTTGTGAGCACTGACCTGAGGCCACAAGTAGAAGATTCCACACCTGACATTGGCTGACAGGTCTCAGCCAAATGGAGATGCAAGGGTATTGCATACAATTCCCTTCAGGCTGTGTGCATAGGGCACACACGGGTGTGGGGTGGCATGTACCTGTGATCCCATCACATAGGAGGCTGAGGCAGGAGGATCTCCATGACAGTGAGGCCAACCTGGGCTACATAGTGAGTTCAAGGCCAGCTTGGACTACATAGTAAGACCAAAAACCAAATTTTAAGAAGAGATGCATATAAAACTTCAATGACTGGACCCAAGATATCTCATTATGTGCACACACATACTCCAAAACCCCAGTGAATATTTGACATCTGTAACACTTCTAGTCCCAAGTATTTCAGATCAGAGTCACCTGGCCTGGACTGCCTCAGTCTCCCTGCGGGTACCGGGCACAGCCTTCCAGGCAGGACTCTGTGGAAACCTCACAAGGCCCTCAGGGGCAGCACTCTGAGGCCCCATCTAACAGCAAGGGGGAAGGACACTGTGGTCAGTTGGTGGCAAGGCCAGGCTTTGGTCCCCAGGTCACAGCACCGGCCTCCGGTCAGAGACACACAGCAGTGTCATCTGGACCCTGCCCGGGCCCAGGCAACACCATGCACTGCCCCTGCCCGGTGCAGACAGCCGTCCCTCAGAGCACGGTGTCCCCAGAGGAAGCCTGGGCAGCCATGGCAGAGGGAGCAGCAGCACCCGAGGATGGAGCGGGTGAGGACTGCAGGGCGTCAGGGCCGCGCTCCAGCCCTGGCTTCCGCGGGGAGGGACAGCAGAGCCGCGAGGCCGGTCCCAGCCTCACGAGCCCGTCCCAGGCCGTGTTGTGCGGCTCTCCTCATCCCCACCTCCCATCCTGATTCCCAGTCACTGTGGACACTGCCGTGCTGCTGG
>NW_022900942.1:65488223-65503195 GCF_012274545.1 Fukomys damarensis
GCCAGCCGGGCCTGGCATAATAAGACCTGGGAGGGCGTGGCAGGGCCAGCCAGGCCCAGCCAGGAGACCATGTGCATTTCAGGCCTAAGATGCTGCCAGGCCTCTGGTGGCTCCCAGCAACCCTGCCCATGGGGAGGCCCTGGGTGACTCAGAATTGGCACTGCTAGGTAGGGCCGCGCTCCAGCCCTGGCTTCCGCGGGGAGGGACAGCAGAGCCGCGAGGCCGGTCCCAGCCTCACGAGCCCGTCCCAGGCCGTGTTGTGCGGCTCTCCTCATCCCCACCTCCCATCCTGATTCCCAGTCACTGTGGACACTGCCGTGCTGCTGGCCTGCCTGTCTCCGCCCCGCCTGTGGAGAGACCAGGCCAGGACCAGGGCCCTTTGCCAGAGCAGAAGCCCCAAGGCCTGGCTGCTCACAGACCCTGCCACTCCACACACCGCTGCGGGGCCCGGGTTCTGGGAGAGAAGCTGTGGGTGCCAGCCAGGCCTGGCATAATAAGACCCAGGAGGGCGTGGCAGGGCCAGACAGGCCCAGCCAGGAGACCATGTGCATTTCAGGCCTAAGACGCTGCCAGGCCTCTGGTGGCTCCCAGCAACTCTGCCCACGGGGCGGCCCTGGGTGACTCAGAATTGGCACTGCTAGAACTTGGTGCCCTGCCCTGGCCGAGTCGCCCAGGCCCCGCTGCCCAGGGTAGCTCGCTGCACTTCTTGTCCTAAGGGGGACCAGCGAACCTGTGTGCCTGTCACCCCAGAGTAGGAGCTCATGAACTTGTCTGTACCCCGCTTCTCAGGGTGAGCCCCTGGAGGGCAGAACGGACGCTTTCCCTCCAGCAATTGTCCCCCGCCTGGCAGGAGCGGGCGGGCAGTGCACAGCTATTGGGTGGTTCGGGGTCGTGCGGCTGGTCCACACTGACGGGAAGGAAAGGCTGAGCCCAGGGTACCAGGCTCCACCCGGGTGGCTCAACCAGGGAGGGCGAGGCTGCCTCTAACACTTGTCTTTGACCCCTCCCTTCGTCTGTTCACCTTGCTCAGAAACCCAGAGCAACGGGAGGAGGTGATTCTCGTGCGGGTTCTCTGCTGGGTGCCTACAGCCTGCCAGATTTCCAGCCACATCCAAAACAACAACATCAAACCCAGACCCATGGAGCCCTGTGTTCCTCGGGGCTGTGAGGGCTGAGATCCAATGCTGCGCAGGGAGGAGGAGAAGCCGAGATGTCGCATGTACACTCGAGGCAGCCACTTGCCATATTTCTTGTAAGTCAATGCCAGGCTCAAATTTTTTAAAAAAGACAGGCCTAGATTAAGTCTGTCTGTTTATATACTGTGTGATCAAAGCGTATGAGAAATGTTCAAGTTTTAAAAAATTTATTCCAGCAAAAGACACGCTCATCCCCCCCCCAAACCTTCCCTCTCGCTTTGAACAGCTTTATCCCACTGTCCTGGCCACTTCCCACAGCAGCTCCGGAGTCTCCTTTCCTGGGTGTCTTTAGCTGCACTGTCCTGGCTGCTTTCATGTCCTGAATGGATTCAAAACCTTTCCCTTTCACGGGCACGTTGAGTTTGGGGGAGAGCTGGAAGTTGCACGGTGCTAGATCTGGTGAATGAGGTGGATGAGGACACAGCGTCCCGTTTGCAGACAAGCTGCCTTTCTGTTGAGGAGGGGCGCTCAGCAGCAGTGTTCACCATGTTTTCGATCACTCCTCATAAAGACGCACAAGAAAGGAGGACTTCAGAGCTGCTTCAGGAAGTGGCCAGAACTGTGGAATAAGTGTACTCAGAGTGGGGGGAGCATTCTGAGGGGTTTCATGGCCATGTATCTTTTACAGGACTAAACTTTTTAAAAGCATTAAAGGTTCACAGTGACTGCATCACACTGTGTAGAATCTACCTGGTGAAATGATCCACCGCACAGTTCCCAGGCAACCCCGTCCGTCACTCTGGGGAGTCGCACTGAAGGAGAGCAGATCCTTGGGGACCAACTGCAGGAACACGAGCGACACTGGGAGCCACGGAGCCACTGGCCTGGAGCGCTCCCCAGTGGGCTCCAGAGCCTGCAGAGGCCTCAGCGCTCAGAGACCAGAGGGGCGAGATGCACCGCCCTGATCCCTCAGGAGGGATCCTTGCCTGCCCGGCCACAGGCTGGGTCTCAGCTTCTGCTCCAGACCAAACCCAGACGCTGATTACCAGGCCGCAGCTGCAGCTCCAGGGGAATCCAGGGCTCCATCCTCTGCCGGCCACCTGCAGGATGCCAGAAGGAAAGCAGGAAGCAGGGCTTGTCAGCCCACATTTATAATTAGCAAGGGAGTGGCCGTGACCATTCCTGCTGCGCCACTAACCTGTGAGCAGGGCCCTGGGTAGCTGCGGCCATGTGCACAGAGCAAGCACCCTTCCCTTCGGGAGGCAGAACCGACCCCCACAGAGCGGCCTCCCACCTGTGGCCACCTTAGCACAATGGACTGGCCACAAGGGACGTGGGCACCTCTGCCACACCACACCTCAGGTCCTTAGTGTCTGTGTGCGAGCTCCTCTGCACCAGCAGCCAAACTGGGTCCTGGAAACGCTTCTCCATCCATGTGACGGCAGGGATACTTGCATACTGCAGCAGGAGGCGGCCCTGCAGGACACCACCAGGACTCTTCCTGCCTCAGTGTGAAGAAGGCAAGATCTAGAAACAAGATGACCACAGGCCAAGTGAAAAAGGACGCAGGAGGCCACCAGAGCAACGTTCCTAATCGGCATGGTTCGGCGTCCCCATCTTGTCCCTCGGTTCTCAGACCGTCCAGCGTGTCCCCCACAGATCTGGGTGAACAGGGGAGAGACACATGAACACGTGCTCACACATGAACACCGACACCTCCTCCTCTTCCTCAGGAGAGGCAAGGGAACCCTAGGGAAGCTCAGAGACTGAAGCCCAGGGCGGGAACCACGAGCTCTCCTCTTCTGTGAGAGCCTAGCGCATCCCAGGATGGGTTCAGGACCCTGGACGCTCCCTGCCACTGGTCTCAGGACAGCACCCCCTTCCACTCTGCAGTCCGCTATGGCTCCTTACTCCTTATCTGACAACTACAGGAAGACAGGAAGTGTCACACCCAGGACTTTCTCCCGGTAAGAGGTTTCCGGAGTGTTCTGCAAAGGATTCAATTAAAACAGAGCCGAATCAGAAAGGCCCGGCACATACATAGCTCAACACCATGCTCCCTCTCAGGGTGGGAACTCAGATGTGGGGCCACCTGGTCACTGCTGCCCCACCACAGAGCAGGACCCATCAGCAGCCCCAGAAAACCAGACAGCCCTGCTCCTGGTGTCAGCATTCTGGGAAGACAATAAAGTCACCTGCTTTCAGGAAGAGACGTCATCTTTTCCCAGCTGCTGACAAGAGTGCTGGAGTGAAATTCATAAGGAAAGGGACAGCCAGACATGAACAAATATTGTATGCCTTGTTTAAATTAGAGACAGTGGCAGATAAAGATGTATTTTGCCCAGCTGTTTGCTCAGGACTTAGCCCTAATTCCATGGCAAACAATGCTCATTGTTTGAAGTCTTTATATTCTGAGGTTGTTCCCATGCCTATCTGCAGGGAAAGAAGCAGAATCCTGATAGCGTTTGTGAGCTAAGTTGGCCGGCTGGGTCTCAGGAAAAGAACAAGATAAACGCTCCAGGGGAAGTGGCCTCGCAGGCCCCGATTCTGCAGCGGCTGGAGCCCTGTGCACTGCCCATGGTCCCGCCTGCGGGACAGCACCTGGGACCACTGGGCCTTTTCCAGAGCAAGCCCTGGCAAAGGGAGCAGGTGGAGGAAGAGGAAGAGGAGCGGCTTCCTGTCTGTGTGTGACACCGCCAAATAGGGCCACTGGCCCAGGCAGGAAAAAGATGGCCTTCCCTGATAGGAATGCTGTTGAATTGTTTGGAACAATAGATGTGGGTCTTGGGGAAGGCATTATTCGAACTCAACTGTTTTGTCAAGTTATGGGAAAAGGTTACAGCATGATTTTGATCTGATCAGGGTAGAACTGAGCTAAAGGATGGAGGATGAAAGTGTGGTTTTGACATACTAAAATTATAGCAGGCTTGGACTTCATCTTTGCAGATATTCAGTGGGATTTCTGGAATAGGTAAGGGCAAAGTGCTAATAGTACAAGAAGACAAGGATAAAATGCACTCGTGGTAGATGGCTTCCCTAGAAAGCCACAGAAAGTGCAGCTCAGAGGCGGTGAGCAGCCTGCCAGGGTAGGCAGAGGCTGAGATGGGAGGAGAGGGGTGAATTTAGGGCAGGGACAGCAATCGGGCCTCCGCTTCAGGTCTCCAGACCATGAATTCACAGGGACCCCAGGAACGAGACCCCGCGGAGTTTCTGGTGGGGGAAGTCTGTGGAGAGGAAGACAAGGGGCAGCAGTGGCGAAACCCTAAAGGGCAGCTTGGAGGTGGAGACCAGAGGTCTCCCCATTGAACAGTGACGGCACAGAACAAAGCCAGGTTCGGGCTGGGTTTGCAGCCTGTGCTGGTACATGGGCTCCTGGGGTGACAGCCACAGTACCTGGACTCTGCCCCATCGTTATTTAAGTATGGTGAGGCCACTACACTCCTAAAGAAACCAAAGGTGCAAAGACTCATCTGGCATCTTTTAAAAGTCATTTAGAGATGGAAGCCACTTCGGCTGTTGAAGTGAACGAAAAGAAGTAACTTTCACATTGCCCTCCCTATGGTTGATTATGGCATCAGCTTGAATAAGAAACACCCCCTGGTCCATTCAGCACAGCTCTGGGAGTGTCTGGTGGTGACTTACTGAGGAGGGAAGACCTGGATGTGGACGGCAAGCGATAGGCTGCAGACTGGACACAACATCAAGGGAAGAAGGAAGGCTCACTCCCTGGTCTTCAGAGGAGATCTGTCTTCACCTCACCTTGGATGTTGTCTCCGGGAACTCTTCAGCCTCCTGAGATGGATTTGCACCAGGCTCTGCAGCGAGCTCCAGGCCTTCAGCTTCGGACTGGATCCTTCAGGTCTCCAGCACACAAGGGGCCCTTTCCACTCTTCCACACCTGACTCTGTGGGCGACCCCTGTAAGATATCTTGTAAATCTGAATATGTCACCCGTGTACATCTGTCCCTCTAGTGAACCCTAACGAATACATCCTCTTCTAGTATCTTGCCAAAAGATTTTAAAACATCATGCCACGGTGATCCACGCACACCCATGTTTATAGCAGCACAACTCACGAGGGCTGAATCTTAGAAGCAGCCTCTGTGTTCACCAGCAGATGCAGGGATAAAGAAAATGTGGCATGGAGGCACAATGGAGTACCACTCTGTCACAAAGAAGGATAAAGTTCAGTCATCTGCATGAACATGGACGCACCCGGAGATCATAACGTTAAGTGAAAGAAATCAGACGCGCAAGCTAAATATTGCACAGTTTCTCTTATATGAGAAACCCAAAGTATAAATGAAGAGCCAAATAAAAGATTGTAGGAAGTGGGGAGGTAGACCTTCTGCAACAGGGAAAGGCACCTAAAGGTAGAAGATAGAAGAAGGGAGAGGAAGGGGAGGGAAAAGAATTCAGAGGTGTTCTGCACCTGGGCCTATGCCCCATGAGGGATGCAATGATTAGGTTCCAAAACCATGGACTGATAAAATAAAAACAAATAAACAAACTACATGTCCCCAAAGAGAAAAGAAAAAAAGCAAGAGCTGCCTCTCCTAACATAAACCATGCAGCTCTGGGGCTCACCTGGAGGCCTGGGAGCCCTGGAAGCCAATCGCTGTGGGCAGGAGGCTGAGACAAGCTGTCTCTGTCCCTGCTCCCACAGAGGAGAAATGTCTGCTCAACAGCAAGCAGCTGACTGTGTGTTTCTGCTCCTGCGTCCCCTGAAGGCTGGCTGGGAACAGCTGGCCTCAATGTGACCTCAGTGTAACAATAGCAAAACCTGGAAGAGGGCAGTCTCCGGGTCACAAGCCCCAGGGCACAGCCAGGGTGTAGTACCTCAAAACCAGGGTCTGCAAAAGGGAGTCTGCTTTCGTTATCAAATCAAAACAAACGTGTGACGTGGCAAGCCCCGCCCACACCTGCAGGCTCACGGTAGCAGTTTGTCATGGCCTCTCCATTTCCTCTGGGCTGCTCAGAATCCAGAGGGATACAGCCCATGCCTGTGCTGGGAAAACTCAGGCATCTCACTTTCCTTGGGCCACTAGGGTCCCAGTTTTGTCAATCAAAGGAAGAATCTACTAGAATCCCCTCCAATGACACCAGCTGACACACAAAATCCAGAACCTCCAGTAAATAAATTTGGTTTTACTTCCCCTTCCTGGTCTAGCACTGGTAGAACTTGGTCTCAAATTTTTCCCCTTGTGCATTAATTAGTCCACTTTCTGTTACTATAACAAAATAACCGAGGCTGTGTGCTTCATTCAAAAAGAGGCTCATTTAGCCCACAGTTCTGGAGGTTTGCAGGCTGCAGTTCCCTAGTTGGCAGAGGACTCAATGGCTGTGGTGCTGTGCAGGGGAAACTGGTGGAATCCTGCTCTCTGGAGGGCTGGGAAGCTCGCCATCAGGAGCTGCTGCATGCCCAAGTGTTGCTGCAAAACCAGAAGGGCGTTTCGGGGAGGCTGCTCCAGAGAGCAGCCTTCTGGTGACACTCACTAGAAAGCTGCTCAAGGGAGTCCTAGCAGAGTCGATGGCACCTGGGCATTGCCAGCCACTGTGTGCTGCAGGAACCAAGTGCCCAAGAAAGCATGTGTTCCCAAAGCCCAGGGAGCCGCACAGCAGAGTGGTGAGGAGGAGTCCTCCCTTGTCCTCTGCTGACAAAGCCTAGTCACATTCCAGCCAGCAAAGGAGAAATGCTCCTAGGAACCGCCTGCATTATAGCGGAGCAGGCGGTCAAGGGCAGACGTGGGGATGAGAAATAGAGCATCTATCCTCACTCTGGTACGGACAGTAAATCATGCAGTTGCCTGGCTCAGAAGGACTCTTAGAAACAATCCCACGGATGCAATGACAAAATTGTGTTCACAAACTTCCAACTTTGGGGACTTGCAAACTCAGCAGCTGAACAGCATGAGAGGAAGGCCTTTGGTCTGGACCCCTGCGTGGTCTGTCTTCTCGCTTCTCACCCTTTGCTGGATGATAATGTTGCCTGAACCCACCGGGACGGTTGGGCTTTCCCACAGAACGGTGTTTCATTTTCATCTCGGGGTATCTTTCCTGACTCTTCTTCAGATCCAAGAGTGGGGACCTCACAGAATGTACAAACAGACTGCATGGATGTCCTTGCATGCTCCCTGATAACATTTTACAGCTTAGTTCATGCTGCTGGAAAGCCGCTGGTATCAGACCTATGGTTTTTAAAGAAACACCACAGATTTGGGGGTTTTTTTGTTGTTGTTTTTTTTTGCTAAATCTCCCAATTGGTAAATGTTGGCAAATGAGTTTGGCCCATGCTGCCGGTCATAGAAAACCCACATCTATGCAACCGCAGGCAGCTTCCTTAACTTCTGTGTCCTTTCATTCTTGTACCCATCAGATGGAGATGATGGCAGCTCCATAGGGTTGCAAAGGGCGAGATGAGCGTATTTCTAACATTGAACAGGGACAGAACACATTGTAAGTACCCTGTGTATGAGCAATTTTTTTACATGGAATAAATGTCTGCCAGCCCAGCATCTTAGGCCCACCTCCTTCTCCTTCTCCCAGTCTCTCTGCTGCCTGCTTTCACAGTCCTGTGGACCCTACAGGCTAATCTAATCCACAGGGTGCAGAAGCAAGACTTGCAATAAAAATGTACCGCAGGAAGCAGCTCTACCCACAAACTGCCCAGCGCCCACACTGCAGAGACCTTCAGGTGCCCACTCCTCCCTGTGAACACCCTCTCCCAGCCTCTGCGGGCCAGCTGTGCCAGGCTAGGACAACATGCTGCCACCGCCGGCACTCAGAGCTGCCGCGGGCCTTTCTGGGCACGGGGTGTCCTCAGAAAAAGCGCTGATTTGTGTGGACACAGTAAACACACGAGCCTGCGTGAGCCTGCACGCCAGCTGCCTCCCCTGAAAGCCGTCCTTCCTGCATGGAAATGCTGGCCCAGCCCTTTGGCATCGAAACCAACAGAAATGAGGCCTCGTGGTTTCCACTGCGGCCTGAACCCCTGGTTGAACTGGTGAAGCTCCAACGGCGACTCCTGACCTTCCTCCAAAGTGGCCGGGGTCGGCCCCAGGAAGTCTGAACCTGAGGGCCGGCGGAGCAGGGCAGCTTCTCAGCCAGCACAGTGTCCCTCCTGTCTCCAGCCTCCAAGCCCCAGCTTTGCTTACCACACAAAGCAAATGCCTTTCTCGCCCAACACCTTATCTCGGCAGTAAGCAGAGATAAAATTCTCACTTCTAATCTGCGCCCAATAATCACTGCTCATAACCTTCACATGACACCCCCTGGTGAAGGGGTAAAGTCTGCTAATAAAGACCTCCCTGAAACCCTTCCAGCTGGCTTCCTTCACAACACACACCTGGTTCTCCAGGCCCAACACCCTCAGAGAGGAAGGAAAATTGGAAGGGAGGACAGAATCCCTAAAATTCTCTTATTCTCATGCATCCTTACAAAGTCTAACCTAGTGGGACCATGTGATACTTCCTGGAAAAAAATTCCTAGGAGAAAACATTCACAATCTCATAACTTGACCCAATTTCATCTCGACAAAACATAATGGACTACAGGCCTCGACTTTGAAGACAGCCTGGGTGGGCTGCTTCCGGATTCCTTCACTTCCTGGTCATGGAAGGAGCATCACTGCTGCGTGCTGGGACACCTCACTCACAGAAGGAGGGTGTTCACCACTTCTCCTACACAGGGTCCCGGTGCACAAGGTCATGTGAGCTCAGGACAGGGCGTAGCACACAGCCCACGCTCCAGGGAGCTCGCACTGTTCCGTGGTACATAATAACCCATTTTCTAGTCAGAGGAGCCAGGGCCTTGTGTCCCATAGGAAACTGTGGGTCTAAACAAATGTGCTCACCTGAAGAGAACAAGAGTTTCAGACTTCAACAGGAAACAGGAAGAGGATGCACCGTGTATTGAGACCCACTTGGCTGGCTGAGTGAAAAGACTCAGGGGTACTTTTATACAATCAGGGTGTAAATCCTGACAAGTTGAAGGTGCTGTCGGGGAAAAGTGAAGAAAACATCACCTCTGTGGCCCTCTGGAGCTCTGCAGATGCTTGGGAGAGGGCAACAGACGCCGCTGTGGTGTGGTGTGTGGAGGCTGTGCCGGGCCTGGGGAGTGCGCTGGGCGGGATGGGCACTGTCCAGAAAGAGCCCTGGGAGAAGCAGCTCCTAAGCCAAGCGTGAATGGCACTGGAAGGAGAGGGATGTAGGCGATATTGACACCCAGGGGCGGAGGAGAGGTGGGCAGAGCTGCGGAGCAGCTGGGAGACAGGGAGCCGGGCACAGAGGGCCTTCTGTCCCGAGACACAGCCCAGCCCTCACCTGGGCATGACAGGGAGCCCAGGAAGGCACTGTGCTGTTTAAACGCCGTTCTCTGTTTCACCAGGAGCAGGAGGCCCAGACTGGAGCCAGGAATGCTACGTAGACAGCAGTTTCAGGGATCCAGCAGAGGAGAGAATGGCGCCTGATAGTTGGAACAGGGAATGCAAGGTATTTGAGAGGGTATTTACAAGTCAGAACCACAGTGACTCAGCTATTCCACTGGTGGAAGACGAAGGAGAAGCGGGAGGTAAAGCAAGCATCGATGTTTCTGACTTGGACAATGAGTGGCCTGCCTTCTGTGCCCATTAATCATGGTATCGCAACCTGAATGGGTTACAAAGACGCAGCGGCCCAGGGAAGCCCCATTCTGGGCGTGACAGTGGGTGATTGACACACAGGCCAGCAAACCGAGGGGGCAGACCCACCCCGGAGGTGGGGGACTCCCACCAATGGGCTCATGGTCTGGATGGATTTAAAAGGGAAAGAAGAAGGCGTTGCGCTTGTGTCTTCCTGAGCAGGCACGCCTTTTGCCGACAGGACCGTTGTATGTTGGCCTCCATTTCCCTGGCCTTCCAACGTGGAGGCGCCTGTGACTCTCAGAGCTTCCAGGCTTTCGACCTTGGGGTGGTGCTGCATCTGCTATCCCTCTTGCAGCCACTGGAGCCTCTGCCTCCCCAGGCACAGACAGCCATGGTGGAGTCTGGCTTCTGACCCTGTGAAATGCCTAATAAACCCCCTACATAGTTACCCTAATATTTCTGTGGATTCTGCTCCTTTAGAGAACCTAAGTAATACATTTTCTCAACAAGAGAATAGAAAGGAGCAGATCTGAGGAGAGCTGGTGGGGGACAGGCTATGGAGGTGACCGCCGAAGGTGCTCTAGGGTCCACTTGGCAAGGCTCTGAGGATTCACCTGGGCAGCCAAGTTCATGAAGAAATGAGGTTCACTGGCTCGGTTCTGGGAGTTCTGGGACTTGGCACCAGTCACTGCTCAGCTCTGGTGCGGCCCTGACGAGGTCACAGAGGGAGTTTGTACAGAAGAAAGTAATCACATCTCAAAGCAGGGAGGCAGGGAGTAACTCGAGGATCAAGCTGCTCTTACAGTGTTTGGCTCTCCAGAGAGCTCAGGGTCCCACAAGAGACACATGGCTCCTTCAAGGGCACCTCGCCACGCCTCCTCGCCACACAGCCACAGCACACAGACCCCTGAGGTCACACTGTGAGCATCCAGACTGCAGCAGTACCGGCAGATTGTGACTTTGACCCCCTGTGAGGCCGTCTTCCTCCTGTCGTGGTGTCCTGGTGACAGGCCTGGTCCCCGAGAGCCTCTCAGAACGCAGTGTGTGTGCCCCATAGCTCGTCCCTCAACACGGCCTCCCTGGGACAGGCCCAGACGAGGATGTGGGGTCTGTGGGGAGCAGCATGCACCCCACCCACCACCTCTGCTGCTCCTCCATGGTTCTGAGGACTCCATTCCGCCCCCCACAGCACACAGCAGGTGACGCCTCCCTCGGCCAACATCAAGAGCCTCAGGGTGGGAGGGAGGCCTCTCCTTCCACTCACAGCCCCTCACCAAGCCGCTGCAGGCGCCTGGGGAGAAATAATCCCCTGCACCACCAGATGTGTTTATTGCAGGAAAAAATAAAAAGCCGAGGCAAACCTCCCCAATTGGTCAGAATCTTAACAAGGGTGGTAATTCCCTTAACATTCGGAGCAGCATTAGCAGCATCCATAAACTAAACCTATAAACAGCAGAAATACTAATAAAAAAGGCATTTACAGAGGCGATGAAGTAGATGCAAAGAGACTCCCTGCCCCTCGCCAGCCAGGCTCTGTGACCCAGAGCTCCGCAGCCTCCTGGGGCCCAGCTGTCCTCCCAGAGGGTGGTGACCAGTGTGGGCACTGCCATGGCACAAGGTGCCAGGTCTCTGCTGTCGTTCTAAACAGAGAGACTGCAGTAGTGTGCATGGGACATCTCTCTCTTTGTGTGTGTTTTCAAGTTTTCGCTTAATTAATGGCACAACTATGAGAATGGCTAACAGGTGACCCTGTGCGCGTGTGAGAGAGACAGCCACCCTCCAAGGAACCCTGGCAGCCAGAGGCTACGGCGTGGGTGCTGTCAGACAGCAGTGATGGTTTCCGAACAAAACCCTGCAGAAGACTCTGTCGCGGGGAACAATGGGGCACTGGCAGAAGTGGGTGAGAAATAATAACACCGCCGTGTGTTCGAATTATACCTTTTGTTCTCCATCTCAAAGCCCCACATGCAGAATTAAATCTGCAATGTTCAAAGGAGGCTGGCATCCCCTCCCCACGTCACGGACAGATGGGGAGAGGCCCGAGGACGGAGAGGGTGTGAAGAGAACCTTTGCACCTCACCTGCTCCCCACCCTCTGGCTCGAGCAGAAACTCAGCCTCCCCACAGGGACCCCGGGCTAATCCCCACCGCCAGAGTGGGAGTGGAGAGGGCTTCAGAAGAAGACCCCCGAGAAGCAGGGCTCCCATCTGCTCTCTGTGGACATTTAATATCACAGCGATTTCTGCACAGCAAAGTTGATCCCACACAGCAGGCTGTAGGCTGTTTCGTCCCTTTTTGTCGCTCTCCAGCCTGAAGAGTCAGCTGGGCAGCAGGTCAAGTGGCGTCTCTAGGCGGAGGACTTATCCTTGATGAGCAGAGAGAACCACACAGGACAGGATGAGCCCTGGCCCGGTGCCCATTTGCATCTGCAGCTTTGATTTCAGAGGGGAGAGTGTTTGCTTGGCTGTAATTTGTCTCTCGGTTAAGGAATATTCAGAGACGTAGGGGATAGAACTCCTTGTTATTTTCCAGCCCCGAGGGGAAAAAAAGAGGTAGGAGCAAAATACGGAAAATAATGGAATTGCAGAGTAGAGAGTCCAGACACTGGATTTGGCTGTGTCCTTTTCTCCAAGGAGAAAATGAACGTTGTTTCATTTTGACATCATCAAATGCGTGCAAGGTGAGGAGAAACAAGGTACAGAGCAGCCCTCAGGGCAGTGACAATCATAATACAAGAAGGCCAGCAGGAAAGAAATAGCACTGCCCCCACTGTGGCTCAGGGAGCCTGATTGTCCCTGTGTTTTCCTCTTCTGCTTTTGGTTTCCAAGCAGAGGTCAAACGCAGAGCCATGAGGCTGGTGATGAGGGTTTTGTTTGGTTTTGTTTTTCTGTCCCATTTCCTGCCACCGCTTGTCTGCTGTCTTCCTACCCTCTGTGCACACTACCTCCCCCTCTCCACAGCGATGGTGATGGTTTCTGTCCTGCAGGCAGCCTTCTTCCTTGACTTACGACACAGTGCAGCCCCACCATTAGGGTTTAAAAGCAGCAGTGTGTCCTGGGAGGCTGTGATTTGCTCCCCGATCCCGCAGAAGGCTCCCTGTGACAGGAGATTGTGAGCTCACACAGCGACCACAGGGCAGGAGCTTCGAGGTCTCACTTGTGACAAAATCACAACATGATGACTCTCAGTGGCCTTGGCCCCGAAGCTGTGCTGACCAATGACTGGGAGCAGCGACAGCAAACCTGCCAGACACTTTCCCATCCTCTCCCAGGAAAAATAAAAAATGACTGCAGGCCAGAACTCCCTAAAGAGAACCCCAATGGCACAAGAAATAACATTAAGAACCAACAAGCATGATCATCTCAAAGAACTTCTACACAGCAAAGAAAATAACCTAGTGAAGAAATGACCTAGAGAATGGGAAAAGAATTTGCCAGCTGCACCTCGGACGAAGGACTAATATTTAGAATATATAAAGAACTGAAAAAAAAAAAACACAGCCCCTCAAATAAAACACTCAATCAAAAAATGGGCAGTTGAAATGAAATGAACAGATACTTCTCAGAAGAAGTACCCGTGGCCGATACATACATGAAAAAAATGTTCAACGTTGCCAGCCACGAGAGAAATGCAAATAACACTGAGATTCCGTTTCACTCCAGAAAGACTGGCCGTCATCAAGAAGTCAATCAATGACAAATGCTTGCAGGCTGTGGGGGGAAAAGGAGCCCATCTGGTGTTGGTGGGAGTGTAAACTGCTACAGCCACTTTAGAAATCAGTATGGAGATTCATCAAAAAACTAAAATAAGGTATTTCATTCAACCCAGTGTCTCTTCTCATTGCACACATTCACCCCTAGATGACATCATATTACAGTGATCCATGCATAGCCACATTTACAGCAGCACAATTCATAAGAGCTGAATCTTAGAAGTGGCCTGTATGTCCGTCAACAGATGACCAGAAAGGAAAAGGCGGTGCTTTGCTATACAGAAGGATACACTTGAGTCATCTGTAGGAAATGAATGGACGTACCTGAGGCCAGCATGCTTTGTGAAATAAATCAAGCACACACGCTCATAACTCCTTTTACATGAGAAACGTAAAGTATAAATAATTTAAAGGAGACCCAGTAAGGACCCAAGGACCCCAGAGGGGGTCTCTTTACCTGCCTGCCTGCCTGAGATCATCCGGCGGGTGCATGACCTCCCAGAATGCATGCCACCAGACCCAGTAAGGAAGGTAGCCTTGAAACACCCCCACGACCCCCCCTTTCTCAAACCTCCTGATTGGGCCAGTCCTTGGACCAACTCTGCAGAGGCATAGGGCTCTCATGAAGGGTAGTTTTCTGAGCTCCCAACTTTGAACATCTTTAAAGAAAGGGCAGGGGAAACCTGAAATAGAACTGAGTGGAGTTCAACCCTGAGGATGGGAAGCTCAAGTTAGGCCTTGTGGACTGAGTTCAGTCTCAGTCGTGGGGAACTGCCATTGGCTAGCCAAGACCAGGGGATTCGGTTTTGCATATGGCTGTACATGTGGTATAATATGAGAACAGAGACACAGTCTGAAAGAGGCCCTTCAAATTCTTTTTTTTTCTCTTTTTTCTTTTCCTCATTCCACCCTAAAATTTCTTTCTTTTTTCTGTCCTCTCTCTCCAACTCAGTCTCTTACTCCACCGTATTATCCCTCATCTCCCTTTTTATTTTGGCTCCTGCCCTAACTCAGACTTCTTCTTTTATTATTTTTTCTTTTTTGGGGGGGTTCTCTTTATGTTCTTTTCTCCAGTCATTTTACCTCACTCATGGCTCTGTACCTTCAAGGGAAGGCAAGCGCCTGTTATTGTTAAGGGGATATATTCCTGTCCTTATTCCTGCACTCTCTCTATCCCCCCCTGAAGTTAATAGCTTTGTAAAGATAGTAAGGTAATTCTACATCCTCTGGATTCACTTCATACCTGCTCCAGTTCTTTCACTTATCTACTCCTCTTGTCCTCACTCAGTCTAACCCCCCATGGGTTAGACTGGTAAATGGTAAAGATGCTATATTGAAAAGCATATTCACTGCAAACATATTATGGGCAAAATGGAAGTCATGATTCGAGACTCTAGAGCAGAAACTGACAAAAAAATAGATGAGCTCAAGACCATGATAGAAGCCATGAAGACTCAGCATAAGAAAGAAATGGAAACAATGAATGACCAACAGAGGAAAGAAAT
>NW_022900942.1:65505214-65523791 GCF_012274545.1 Fukomys damarensis
ACTGGATACAAGGTGAATACCCAAAAATCAATAGCCTTCTTATACACAAATAACAGACTCATGGGGAGAGAAATAAGGGAAATAATTCCTTTTACAATAGTATCCAAAAAAAATGAAGTATCTAGGAATCAATCTAACAAAAGAAATAAAAGATCTCTACACTGAAAACTACAGCACTCTGAAAAAAGAAATCGAAGAGGATATAAAAAAATGGAAAGATATCCCCTGCTCCTGGGTAGGAAGAATCAACATAGTGAAAATGGCCATACTACCAAAACTGCTATATACATTCAATGCAATGCCAATTGAAATTCCAACACTATATTTCACAGAACTAGAAAAAAGAATCCAAAAATTCATTTGGAACCACAAGAGACCTAGAATAGCAAAAGCCATTATAGGCAACAGTCACATGGCACCAGGTGTAACAATTCCCAATTTGAAACTATACTACAAAGCCACTGTGATAAAAACAGCATGGTACTGGCAAAGAAATAGGCCTGAGGATCAATGGAACAGACTGGAAGACACAAAAACAAATGCAGATGTACTCAGCTACCTCATCTTTGACAAAGGAGCTCACCATCCTCAGTGGAGGAAAGATAGCCTCTTTAATAAATGGTGTTGGAAAAACTGGATGTCAACCTGCCACAGATTAAAATTAGACCCTTATCTTTCGCCATGCACTAAATTAAAATCCAAATGGATTAAAGATCTAAATATTAAAACAGAAACATTAAACTTGCTGGAAGGTAAGTTAGGCAGAACTCTGGAAGACATTGGTATAGGAAAAGACTTTATGAACAAATCCTCAGTAGCACGGGAACTAGCAGATAGAATCAACAACTGGGATCTCATCTTACTAAAAAGCTTCTGTACTTCAAAAGAAACCATCAGCAGAACTAAGAGAAAATCTACAATGTGGGAAAAAATTTTTACCAGCTGTTGCTCAGACAAAGGACTATTATCAAGGATATATAAAGAACACAAAACAATGAGCCCCCCCAAATATAAAGACCCGATTCAAAAATGGGCATCCGAAATGAACAGACATTTCTCAGACAAAGAAGTAAAAGCAGCAAGAAAATATATGAAAAAATGTTCCACATCACTGATCATTCAAGAGATGCAGATGAAAACACTGAGATTCCACCTCACCCCACAAAGAATGGCTGCTATCAAGAAATTACACAATAACAAATGTTGGCGGGGATGTGGGGAGAAAGGAACCCTTCTCCATTGTTGGTGGGGGTGCAGACTGGTGCAACCACTATGGAAATCAATATGGAGATACCTCAAAAAGCTTGGACTGGAGGTTCCATCTGACCCAGCCTCTGCTGGATATCTTTCCAAAAGAACTAAAAGAATCATATCACAGAGAAGTATGCATACCCATATTTATAGCGGCACAGTTTGTAATAGCTAAATCTTGGAAACAGCCCATTTGCCCATCTGTTGGAAACTGGATAAAGAAGTTGTGGTTTTTCTATAAAATGGAATATTACTCAGCCACAAAGAATGAGAAAATAGATTCATTCATAGGAAAATGGGTACATATTGAAGATATACTCCTAAGTGAAATAAATATGTCACACATGTGTAAATACCAAATAGTTTCTCTGGTGTGAATAATCTGCAAAAATACATAAGATCCTAATAAGATTATTGACATTTAGAAATGTGAAGAAAGGAGCTAAAGGTCTAGGGAAGGTGGGGTGGGTAGGGCAAGGGTAATAAGGGAAAAGAAAAAAATGTGAGATAATGAAAAGATGGAAATAAAGTGTTTGTAGATGGGGAGGGGAGGAGGGAGTGAAGGGAGGGCAGGGGTAAGGGGAAAAAATGAGAATCAAGACTTGTCATGTAGAGGTACAAGATCCCAACAATGAATGTAACTGTACTGTATCCCTAAAACGTACCAATAAACTCAATTAAAGCTGAAAAAAATAATTTAAAGAAACAGGAGGATAGATCTTTTGTAAGTGGGAAGAGAGATACAGGAAAGGGAAGAAGGATAAAAAGAATGAAGATGTATTAAGCACAGGTCCCTGCTCCCCGCAATGGATGGGGGTATTATATACTCCAGAACAAGTACTGAAAATGTATCGTTCACTGCTCTGGAGGTTGGGAAGTTCACTATCAAGATGCTGGCATCATAGGAGAGAGAGAGAGAGAGAGAGGGAGGGAGGGAGAGGAAGAAGGAGGAGAAGGGGAAGAGGAAGATGAAGATGAGGAAGACGAAGAGGAGGAGGCAGGGGAGGGGGAGCAGGGAAGCAAGGGGGCAGGGACGGGAAGAGAAGGGATCTGGAGGAGACCAAACTTGCTCTTTAAGCAGGAGCCCACTTGCATCTCCTGAGTCCCACAATTTTGACCTTAATCCATTCACACGGGTGCAGCCCTCACGACCTGATCACCTCTGAAGATCTCACCTCTCCCTCTGCCACACTGCAGATTAAGTTGCCACGCAGACTTTGGGGGACACATTCAAACCATAGCAGCGGGTGCACGGGTGACAGAGGCTGACGAAGGTCAGGAAGGCTCTGAAAGGCCGATGTGCTCCCGCTTGAGGTTCCCGGTCTTTGGTGCTTTCTGCCTGAAGACGTCTTGCACAACAGTTGTGCCCGAGACACACTTGTGAATGACTGGGCCTCCTGGGACCTGCACGCTGACCCTGTCCAGCCACCTGACCTGAACACCTCAGCTGTGCCCCCCCTAGTTTGGGCACCCCACGAAGGATTCCCAGGACGAGGATTGAGAGGCAGTTAGTTTCCTCAGGATGAGACCCAGAAAGCCACTGTAGGACAGTGAGAAAGACAGAAAAGGAAAGGGAGCCAGGCAAGCGCTCCTTCTGTTGAGACGGTCCCACACTGGGTGCCCACGGCTCCACCTGCCAGAACATCCAAGAGTCCTGCCGTGTGTCCTTGCTGAGGAGTCCCAGAGTCTTGCACGCCCTGCCACTTGGGCTCTGTCATGGGTCCTCAGAGTTCCCTCAGGAGAGACGGGTGCGCCCTTGGGGAGAGGCCTATCTTAGTCACGGTTCATCAGAGGAGCAGAGTTCATCTTATATCACGACACATGTATAAAGGACTCACTAAGTAGGCTCACAGCGCTGCCTGAGGAAGAGGGTAGCGTGGTTGTCCATTCCTGGAGAGAGGGAGGGTCCAGTCCAAAGTGCTGAAGGCCCAGAGCTCACTGTGGAGCCTGGTGTGAGCCGGAATGGAAAGCCAAAGGGTCTTCTTTGTCCAGGACAAGTTCTGTGCTGGAAGTCTGAAGGAACTGGAGAGTACGGTCCAGGGGCGACGAAGACAACTAAATATTTAGGTGAATTCGGAGCTGAGTGGTCCATGGAGGCGAGAGCCTCTCCTGATTCCTATATTACTCGATCCTATAGGTCCTGCAGCAAAAAACAGAGTCATATTCTGATCACGTGTACCTTCCCACACAGGCTGCAGAGGAGAGGAAATGGAGGAGAAGGCCTCTCCCAGAGCCCTGGTTGGTTGGAGTACTCATGATGCTCCTCAAGGCCCCGAGCATCCTTTGTGTTTGTTTGTTTGTTTGACAGGGGACTGACCCCAGGGCCCTACCGCTGACTTGCACCCCAGCACACCTGGACCTAGTGTTTGGCATGTGACACGTTGGCCCATAACTGCTTGGCACAAAGGCCAGCCTTTGAAATTCAGCAGCCCCTCACCTGAGGGTGTATACTGACTTGGACTAACCTGGGTGACTGCAGGAGCACGACAACCCTCGTAGCCCTTGGCTCTGGTATCCGTCGGACTTGAGGATGAGCCCGTGGGGCAGAGATCCAGAACTCCCAGCGCCCTTCTGCAGTGCTGGGTGGCGAAGGTCAGGCACCAGATGGGGTCGCTGCTGGGGGCATGGACTTGTGACTTAGGGTCACATCTCACCCCATCCTTTATGAGCAGTGTTGTGAGGTCTAACTGACAAGGCATTAAAGCACTCAGAAGCGTCCCTAGCACATAGGAAGCCTCACATAGAAGTTTCCTGTCATTAAGGAATATCCAGGTCTTCTCGAATGTCAAGGAGAATTATCTTTTAGAAATAAATATATAGCCATGTAGAGTAAAACTGTCCTTTGAGTATATCGGAAGTCCTACTTTCTTTGTCTGCAAAACTTTCAGAGTACAGAACAATACCAGGCAAGTGCATCTCTGCAGCCTCAGTTTATCCAAAAAGCACAGTTTGATCAATTGAAAACCAGACCGAGGATCAGGAAATACAGATGTTTTTGTCCTAATGCTGGTTCACACATATCTTAACCTGATTGAGTTAAAATATAAGCAAGATGCAAAATTAGAAAAATACTTTAAGCATAAAAAGGATGACATTGTTACTTAAAAAAAACCATTGATACAATTGCATTGTTAAAATACTGTACTATAGAAACAAATCTCTATCCTGGTCAAATTTCAGGCAAAAACAAATAACAGAGAGCTTAATCCAGTGAGCTCAGATTGACACTCTAATAGAGTAAAGAGGGCAAAGCTAAAAAAAAATGCAGTGATTTACTTAAAAGCAGTTTTAAAAACCAAGAGAAAATAAATCACAGCCAATCTGTGACCCAGACTTAATTTGCTGCTAGAGATGAATCTGGTTGAGTCTTGGAGCCTTGTACCATGGATCAAAACTAATTTGAGCCTGGGTGATTTTCTTTCTCCTATGGTATGTTTAACTCTTATCAGATGGATCTGTGGACAAATAAGTAAAGACGTGTGCACCGAAAATTAAGCTTCAGCCATTTTCCTCCATCAGGGACTTAACAGGGGGAAGCATCATCCGGGGATGATTTCTTCAGGCACTCAGCCGTTAGACTGTCACAGACTTGAGTTATTAACATAGGATAAAAGAAGAAATTTGGTTCCGTTACCCGGATGCTCTATCCTGAGAAAACTGGACTCCAGTGTGCCCCTGGGTAATGGGCTTGTTGCTAGGTAACAGCCACAGGGACCCCAGAAACCTCTCCTCAGGCTGCATATATTTTCCACTAAAGCCCTGGCTTCTGTAATCTGGAAACTGTGTTTCCATTACTCATTGTCTCTGCTGCTCTTCCTCCCATTTGTTTTTGTTTACAGATGCCAATTTAACAAATGAGTTCGTGCATCTCATGCCATTAAACAGCTGAGCGACATAGAGACCCACTTTCGGGCACTGGTTTTCCCCAACAGGTGATTTGACAGAGAGCTTCTGGCCGCTGGTATTTGTCTCTCTGCTCTGTGCAAAGAGAAGGACTGGGGAGCAGTGCCGCCACAGTAAGATGTTTGGCACAGGGCAGTGCTATTTTAAATATAGGTTTAACTGGGGAAAAATGCTGTTGCAAACCACCACTGGTGAGGACAAGTGGAGACATTGAAAATGAATAGATATTAGATGATATTAAGGAAGACTCTTAATCTGTTAGCTGCAGAAATCACACGGTCGTGTAACAGAGTGACCTCATTTTACGAAGATGATGCTGAAGGCACAGTGTCATGACACCCACAAATCGCTTTTAAAGGGTTCAGCAAAAACAGAGACAAAGCAAACATCACAAAATATTAACAACTGTTCCATCTAGATGATGTGAGATGTGGCTATTCATTGTCCTACTCATTATATTTCTTACGTTTGCAAGATTTTTTAACAAAATGCAATTCACAATAAAAGCAAACAAACCAGCCCACGAGCACTGCCTGTGGAGAAGGATCTTGTAACCTGGCACGCTCGTTTGTTTATTCTACTCCTGAAAAGAGCGGGACCATGAAAGGGGGTGAGAGAGCAACCAGCACGAAGGCTGTGGGGGCAGGGAGAGGAGGCCTGGACACCAAGGGCCACTTGACCCCTGGTGCTCAGAGGCAGAAGAACAGTGATTCAGGGTGACCCATTCAAAACAATTTGGGAACGTAAGTCCCTCGGCTGTGACACAGTTGTTCAGTGTGATTGGAGGGAGTGAAAACCCAATCAAGTGTCCATTCCATAGCGTGGAGAGAGTTGAAATATAGTATAATACTGTCTCATTTGTAACAAAGGCATACATTAATTTATCACTTAATTAGCCAGACCATACGATAAGTGCATGCATTTGTTTGAAAGTCACCCGGTAAATATTCAGCGCATGTGTCCTGTGTCTCAGGCACATTTTTTACGACTGGAAGACCGACCGGAGTGGTAGCAGAGGTTGCATTTGGATGAAGCATCACAAAGGGAGATGCGGCCCGGCCGGGGAGGACCGGGCTTGGGGAAAGCAGCGGGGAACGAGACACTGTTTGGACATCAGGGGAAATGCTCAGAAGGCAGACAGATGTCCAAGACTGGAGTTGACAGAAATCAGGGCAGTAAAATAAGCTTGAACTGTGTGTGTGTGTGGAGGGGTGCGTGCGAGTTCAGGATCTGTCCAGTCAGGGCTGTAGGAAATGCACGGCTGCCATGAAGGGAGGTGCCTGTGACACTCACTGTCCCCAGAAGCGGGGGGCAGGGCTGCCACTCAGGAGGCGCCAAGAGGCTGGGAAGCTCAGGATGGGGCACAGCTTGCGATGCCCTGGAGGACAGTTCCACAGGTGCTGAGTGTCCAGCTGTCCCTAGCTGTCCGGCCCCTGGGTCACCTGAGTGGATGGAAGAGGTGGTGATGTAGGGCTCTAGGCTGGTTGGATAGCGTGTGAGAGACACCAGGGCAGAGGTGTCTCCTGTCCCCAGGCACTGCCTGAGCCTCGAGAAGAGTCAGTTCTTCTGCAGGGTCAGCCAGGATACAAAAGTCAAAGCACAGGATTCAGACAAGGAAAGACAGCCTGGCTGCCTGACCTGCGTTTAAATAGCGCCTGTAGATACAGCCAAGGGTCAGCACCTGAGCGATCAGCAAGCAGTCAACTGGAGAAGGACACAGGAGCCAAATCAGATTCTTAAACAAACAGCACAGAGCCCGGGCACTGTGACCTTGGTGAGGGCAGTTTACCTGGGCGAGGCCGTGGATGAACTGGATTTGGGACCCAGCGTCACCATCCTCAGAGGCGAGGGAGCCGGTCCACCTCAGCTCGGTGCTTGGACAGTTTGGCCTTCCAGCTGTGGTCTGCAGCTCGCTGTGCCGGCATCACAGGCGGGGCTCTGGGTCTCCCTGTGTGGTCTCCTTATGAATGGGACCTGTGCCCTTCCAGGGGCGACCCCAGAGCTCGCCGGCCCTTCCTCCGTGGGGGACACAGTGACACGGGGCCGGGCCTGAAGCAGAAGGCGGCTCCTCTCCAGACTTGGGATCCAGGCTGCTGGCGCCGTGATCTGGGACTTCCCAGCCTCTGCGCTTCTTCCGTAAATACTCTACTTCTGCGGTTCTCAAGACACCCGGTATCTGGCGTCTTCCTGCAGCCGACTGAGCAGACAGGGTGCAGGCAGACCTGTTGCCATGCTGCTTCCCCGAGCCAATGGTGCGTCCTGCCTGCTCTGCTGTCCAAGGCCGCCTCTGAGTCTCAACCAGATCAGAGGCAACGACCTGGCCCGCATGATGTGAGAGACTCCCGGCTCCCTCGTGGTGTGGTGGGGCACTGTGATCCAAGGAAACCGAAAGGAAGAAATGTCCACCCATAAGTGGGTGTCCTGACACGGCACTGGCGCCATCTCGGGAGCACTGCGTGCAGCACAGAGAGCGGCGTGGGGTCACGGTAAACATTTCAGCCCCTATGCTGAGCAGAGAGTTGGTTACTCCCAGAATGTCCTGAAGGGGAAGATCTCACACACAAACCATGGATTCAGCATCGGTCTCCATCAGGAAAGGCTTGATCGCCTCCAAGGGACTTCTGAGAAAGCGGGGTTTAGGAGGAGCCGTGCGCGCGCGCGCGCGCGCACACACACACACACTTTATGGACATTATGCTACTATGTAAGGGTGTTTTTGAACACAAGCACTGCAATACAAAAGCCAACCTGCTAACCAAGACAGTTACTAATGTGCACGTAGTATATGGTAGTATATACAGGGTGGATATACTGGACAGAAGAATGATTCATGCCTCAGGTGGTACAGTGCAAGATTTCACCTCTCTGCTCAGAATGGTGAATGTTTAAAAGGTGCAAGCTGTTTGTTTCTGGAATTTCCCATGTAATATTTTTGCATCATGGCTGACTGTGAGTAAATGAAACCAAATTAAACAAAACCTCAGATGGGGTAAGAGGGAGATTTACTGTATTAGCCCAATTCTTTTCACTGTGTAGAAAAACCTTATATATGCCTTCTTTGGCTTGTGAACTCAATATGGCAACTAAAGAAGGTATTCATTGTCACAGAGAAGTGACACACACACACACACACACACACACACACACACACTCTTAACACTCAGCCTCTCACTGCCTGACAGATCACAGACTTGGGAACTGTGCTTCTGGCTTGGGACGCAGGCAGCTTATTCTTTTGACCCTGCAGTTGTTACTGCCAGTCACAAAGACACATTTCCCCTGCTCGCCTCCTATAAACAAAGGCAAGTTACTCACCCACAGTCAACAGTGCCCCCAGACACCTACTGTCTTCCAGTCTCAACTCAATCCTCAAACTCCTCCCTCTGTGGGGAAGATGGGGCCAGCCCCAGTGAGGTGTCCCCAGTGCCCCGGGGCAGCCACCACAGCTTGGCACCGTCCGCATCCCTCCAAGGGTCTCCCGGCAGTGCTACGAGCCCAGGCTCCCGCCTCTCCTTGGAAGCCCCACACCTGCAGGAACCCCCATGCTTGTCGGCCACCCTCCAGCATTCACTCACTTCCCTGAGGTGAGCTCTGGGCACCTGGATTCTAGAAGACTCACCCAGCCCTGAGGAATCATTTCACCTTTAATTAACCCACTTTCTCCCCGGGGGTCACCATTTTCGAGCCAAAGTGTCTGCTCTGGGTCAAGCTGTCTCTTGCAGAAGCAAATCGCACTTTGTGCCCCAAGGACCCAGCAGACCAGGGCTTTATCTGCGTGTTGAAACCCTTGTGTTATCTTTGGTGCAACACACAATGCCTTCCCCAGCCTGGCCTCTCCAGCGTGAAAATGCATCATAGTTAAGAAGAGGAAAGCTCTGCATCTGAGTACTCTGAGGTCCTGACTGATTTAAGCCACAGGCAGCCTTGACTGTTCGCTCTTTCTTCCCATGGAAACAGATGCGCACTGCGTGGCCGGTGTGCAGGGAAGCAGTGATTAGTGTTCACTGCTGGGAAAGTCAGAGCCGCTCCCCGGCTCTCCTGTCCTGGGTGTGGGCTGCAGATTCATCTTTATTCGGGTGCAGAAACTCCTGATTTATGTCACTAATAAGTATGGGTTTTGTGTTGCAGCCAGTGACCTGCTTTGAATAGGTGATGTGCTGCTTGTAAATTGACAACCGTATACTGTAGATCACAGGCAGCTCAGCAGAAGGAAACAAGCCTGTGAATCAAATTCATATTATATGGCCTGGCCCCCGTGTGCACTTCCCAGCCAGAGCAGCCAGGGGATCCAGATTACCCAGCTACCTCTTTTTTGTTACTTCATTATGAACACACAGACTCTCTTTCAACTTTGGCATGCACCTGGCTTATGAATCAGACTCCAGCTAAGAGGCCTGTCACTGTTAAAATTACCTGAGACAATCAGCCTGTAAATAGAAAAGGTTTATTGTGGCTCAGTTGTGGACATTCCAGTTCATGATCAATTGGCTCTGTTATCTGGGGGACTGTAGCGAGACAAACCATCGTGATAGGAGCACATGAAAGACCAAAACCACTCACCTCTCTGACCCGGAAATGAAAGAGAGGAAGAGGAAGGAGCAGGGTCCCACTAGAATATCCCCTTCCCTCATTCTCCTAATGACCTGAAAACCTCACCTCTCACAGAACCACGCTGGGTACCAAGCCTTCCAAGCGCAGGCTTTTGGGGGACACTTAGGATCCAAATTAGAATGAAACCCTGAACTCACAAATGAAAAAACCCTTCACTCTCTGCTTGCCTTGCAGGGGAAGTGAAGATTGTAAGACACTAAGAAATAAACTTTAAACACAGCATGCATAGACTTTAAATCCACACACTAGGGTAAAATGTCTCTGCCAGTATTTTCACAGAGTATCTTCAGGGTCCTCTTACCGTGAGGAGCAAGCAAGTTAACAGGGAGCTCAGCAAAGCCCAGCCACATAGATGTGATTCTCTTTACTCAGTCTCCTCTTACTGACTTGCTTTCAGTGCCCAAGATCTCAAAGAAACATGTTGGGTTTAAATTTCCATTTTGTTAATCACTCAATTGGGCTGCTTTTCAAAAGCATTTGTGCTCAAACAGCACAAGGAATAGAAGCTTCCAGGGAACAAAGAGGCCGAGATGCCTTTGTCTACCTTGGGGTGCTCAGGTCCTAGGAACTGCATTTACTTAGGGGGAGGTCAACAAGCTCTGCACAAGGAATTACCATTCCTTGATGTGGAAGTTCATGGGCTCTGCTGAGGGGCTTTGTAGGAGGGGGTGATTATGCCCTTAAAATCTGCTAGGTTGTTAGAATCCACTGGAACAATTTTTAAGCTTGTATCAATAATTGCTTTCCCCAGAAAACATGAGGCATTGAAACCCGGCTGTCATTTCACCTTGTGCAGCATGTAGAAGCGTTCCCACTTCCTCTGAAGTTCTGAATTGTGACATTAAATAGGACAAGAAAATAGAATCATGGCTCTCCACCAGGACTGTCAGCTGAGACAGGAAACCTGATTAGCAGCAAATTTGGCACCTGAGATTTCTGCAAAGGCAATGAATTGCCAAAGGCATGTCTCACCAAGAGAACATTGCCTTTTCTTTCGGTTTTAGCAGAAAATATGTATTACTCGGTGTGGTGCATTCATTGTTTTCTTAGGAAGCTGCAGTCTAAATACAATTTTTAGTATGTGCACTTGTAAGAAGCACTTTATGTAGCTGGGTGTATACATCATAGTTGACTATTTTATTTAAAAGCGTTAGCTTTTAAAGAAATTATGCCATGTACATGAATTATTTGTGCTACAAAAACCGCGTAGGACATGCTTAAGATAATTAATGTCAAAATGGTTTTGGAGGTCTTGACATATTTTCAACTCAGGTAAGAGAAATTCAGCATTGAGTGTTGGGCCAGTAACTCTTTCCTACAGATGAAAACACACTGCTGCATGAAGCTCAACTGTGAGGTTAGAAATTTGGCCTGTAATAAAGCAGCTTTGGAAAATGGTTTAGAAAAGTTGTGTGAGAACATAAAGGGTCGGGTAGCCCACTTCCTGGGCTCTGTTTATCACTGAAGCAAATGCATCTCAAACACTTATGTTCGTCATGAGGTCAAGGTGTTCACTGCAGCTAATAAAAGGTGGTGATAGAGTCCAGTGGGATTAGAAATCTGGCACTGAATATATTTGACAGGGCCATTTTGTCATCATTTTTTCAAATACATACAACTTTCAACTTGCATTCCCAAGACCTATCAGAGATGGGACAGGAACCATTACAGGAAGTAACTGGGGCCATACAGATTGTCTTTGAGCTGTCAGCAGCCCCACATTCCCCTCTCTCACAGTGCAGAATTTAAGGAGGAAGTGTTGAGGCTGAGCATAGTGGTACATGCTTATAATCCTAGTATTCTGGTAGGCTAAAGCAGGAGGATCATGAATTTAAGCCCAGCCTGGGCAAATTAGGGCATGGTGAGACCCTGTTTCATAGTTTTAAAAATTTAAAAGAAAGAAAGATGGAAGGAAGGAGAGAGACAGAGGGAGGGAGAGGGAGAAAGTGCAGGAGGTGAAAGGAAGAAAGCATTCAGCTATTTAAGGGAGTTTAAAAGCAATGGAGTTGTTTTCATTTACTTAACACCAATAACTTATTAAAGGATATTATAGAACATATCTCTAACACAGAGACCTATTCATGACACAGTGTTACATAAAGGTGGTAACAAAGAAGTGCAAACATTATTAGCCCTTCTTGAAAATATATTCATACTTGTTCACCAAAAGAAAAATGAATACATTTGTAAATAATATTGAGAGATGAATATTAGGGAATACAGATGATTTTAATTCTATTTTTGCTTCTTGGTGTTCATTTTGTTGTTTTGAAATAATTCCAGAGTCATAAGAAATTCAGAAGACAGTGCAGACAATCCCATGAGCCCTCTACACAGTCCTTCCTATGGGAACATGAAAAGTAACATAACTATGGGACAAGATCCCAACCCGGGGATTAACATTGGTACTGTACCGTCTGCACACTGGGTCCAGACTTCTCTTGCTTTGTATGCACTTGTGTGTGTGTGTGTGTGTGTGCGTGTGTGCATGATTAGTTCTATGCACCTGTATCACGTGTCAATGTTTGTGTAACCACCACAACAGTTCCATCACTACAAAGATCCTCCAAGTTGTTACCTTTATAAATCGTTCCCTTTTATTTCTGCATAATATTCCATGGTATGGTTATGCCACTGTTTTTTGGCCATTCCTTGATTTAGGACATCCAGCTTATCCTCAATTTTTTTTTTTTTTACTATTGCAAATGAAGTTCTGGGAACATTTGTGGACACATTTCTGTGCAGACATAGGTTTTTATTTCTTCAGGATCAATTGCTCAGCAATATGATTGCGGTTCACACAGTAAGTGCTCCAGTTTTTAAAGAATTTGCCAATCACTTTCCAGGGTGGCAGTGCCACTCCACAGTCCCACCAGCCCTGGAAGAGAGATCCAATTTCTCTCCATTTTCATCATCACTGAGGCTCCTTGAAGGTACTGTATCCAAGGTCCCTACTGTGAAAGGCCACTTCAGGGTCCCTGCTTATATTTTAGTTATTGTACTAGGTATATCACAATAGTCCCTTGTGCTTTGAATTGCCTTTCCCTGATCGTTCGTGACACTGAATATATATTTGCATGGTTATTTTTGATCTGGATATCATCTTTGGTGAAGTGTCTGATCACGTCTTTTGCTCATTTTCTAACTTGGCTATTTGATTATTTTACTACTAACTTTTGAGGCTCTTTATATATTCTATACCTGTGTCCTTTGTCAGAGTATGGTTTCTTCTGGTCTGTAGTTTGTTACTTGTTGTTGTTGATGGTGGAGATGGTGGAGGTACTATTTTGTTTTGTTTTGCTTGTTCATTTAACAAGATTGTTCACTAGTAAAATTATCATGTTGGTGAAGACCAGCTAATTTATTATTTCTTTTCTTTTATGGATCTTGCTTTTGTTATCACGTCTAAAAACTTTTTTACCAAGTGCTAGATCCCAAGCACTTTCTGTTTTATCTTCTAAAACTTTTGTAATTTAACATTTTACTCTTAAGTCCATTATCTGTTTTGTTAAGCTTTTTTTTAAAAAACTGGGAATTGAACTCAGGACCTTGTGCTTGTGAGGCAGGCATGGTGCCACTGAGCTAAATGCCTGGCCCCTCAGTTATACATTTTGTGAAAGGTTTAGGTTGGGACATTTTAATTTATTTATTTTTCCTGTGAATGACCAGTTGCTCGGCACTATTGGTTGAAAAGACAGTCCTCCCTGCATTGAATTGCTTTCGTACCTTTATCAGAACCAATTGGCTGTAGTGTGGGTCTAGTTCTGGCTTTTCTACTCTACTCCAGTGCCTCAGCAGTGCCACACTATACTTATTAATGTGAGTAGATGCTGGACTTTGCAATCAAGTGGAGTGCTTCCTATCACTATTCTTTTACAAAATTGTTTTTACTATTCTGATTTTGTTGTCTTTCATATTCATGCTGGAATACATTGGTTTATATCTGCAAAGAATAGTAGAGAAACTAAATTATTACATCTATTGATTAATTTGACAGAAATTATTCCAACTTATTACACTGAAGTCTCCTATCCATTAATATGGTATGCCTTTGTTTATTTAACTCTTTGGTTTCTTTTATCAACGTTTTGTAGTTCCCAACATAGAAATTCTATGTTTTCCTAGATCTCTTTCTTTCTTTTCCTTTTCCCTTTTCTTTTCCTATCATTCTATGTTCCTTTCTTTCTTTCTTTTTCCTTTCTTCCTTTTGTTCTTTCTTTCTTCCTTTCCTTTCCATTTTGTCATAGTTTGGGTCTAAATACCCCTCCAAAGCCTCATGTGGCCATGGGTGGGCCTTTTTCAGAAGTGGCTGAATCCAGAGTATGTGATGTTGGGATTAAGGATGTGTGACTACTAAATCAGTCCACTGACTGGTTTGGCACCACTTAATACCTGTGCCCTGGATACAATATAAAGAACAGAAAGAGACTTATCTTCTCCCTTGCTTGTTGCTTTTGCTGTCTTCTGGTTCTCCTCTGGGATGCTACTTTGCAAAGACATCCTGTCTTGGTGCAGGCAATTATGGACTGACGCTCCTATAAACTGTGAGCTAAACAAACCTTTCCCCTTTAACTCTGAGTGTCAGGCATTTTGTCTCAGCAATGAGAGGAAGGTGACTAAGACATCTTTATTTTCCTTTCTCCTCCTGCTCCATTCTTTTTTCTCTGTCTCTCTCATTCTTTCTTTCCCACGAATAAGGTTGTTTCTAATTTCAGTTTCTATATGTTCATTGCTTGTATATAGAAATGCAGTTGCTCTTGAATGTTAAGCCTGTCTCCTGTGACCTGGCTAAAGTCAACTATTCGTTCTAAGTTTTTGTTTTGTTTTGTTTTTGTGGATTCCTTTGGGATTTTTTAAAAAATGCAAACTATTCTTTATCTCCAAATAGACAGAGCTTTTATTCCTTCTGATTCAATCTGTTTCTTTTGTTTTCATTTCTTGCCCTATTGCATTAGCTGGGGCTTTAGTATTATGCTGAGGAAGGCTGGTGAGAGTAGACATTCTTAGTTGCTTCAGTGTTAGGGAGAAAGCATTCAGCCTTTCAGCATCCAATACTATGTTAGTGGAAGTTTTTACTAATAATTTTTATGAAGTTGAGGGTCTCATCTATTCCTAATTTACTGATAGCTTTTACAATGTGTAGGTGTTGAATTTTGTTAAAGTATTTCTCTGTATCAGTTGATATGTTTGTGAGATTTTTTTTCTTCAACTTGTTAGTATGGTAGATTACACAGATGGACTGTCAAATATTAAAATAGACATATCCTAAAAATAAATGACACTCAGTTATGGTATATAGTTAATTTTACATATTGTTGAATTCTATCTAATTGCTGATATATTGCTGAAGATTTTTAATTTATGTTCATGTAAAATTTTGGTCTGTAGTTTTCTTTCACTATTTTGCCAACTGTTGGTGTCAGAGTAATACTAACCTCATAAATGAGTTGGAAATTTTTCTATTTTCTTAAAGAGACTGTAGAGAATTGGTATTAATTCTTCTTTAGATGTTTGGTACAATTTTCCAGTAATGTTAATCTTATTTTTGAGTGTATTTTCAACTGTAAATTGAACTTCTCTAATAGTTCTAGGGTCATTTGAATAATCTATTTCATATTGGTTAAATTTCAGAATCTTATGTTTTATAACAAATTGATGTACTTTATTTTCATTGCTGAAATTATACATGTAAAGTGCTTGTACTTTCCCTACTATTCTTTAGTGTCTATAGAGTCTCTAATAGTAGTCTCTATTTCATTTGTGGTATTAGTAGTAATTCTTTTTAAATGTATTTTAATTCACAAATCAAAATTGTATGATATATTTATCCTGTGCAATATGTTTAAAAATAAGTGTACATCATGGAACAGTGATAAGTCTAACAAATTAACATATGCATTACTTCATATATTGATCATTTTGTGGTAACAATACTTAAAATCTACTCTGTTAAAGGTATTTAAGAATATAATACATTGCTTTTAACTACAATAACCATGTTGTATGATTGATCTTTTGAAATAATTCATGTTTAAAAGAAATGTGCTATCTTTTGATCAATATGGATATCCTCCTTCTACTTTTACCTACATGACTCGACATCTCCTCTCAGATTCATTAACCACAACTTTGCACTCAACTGCAGCCTTTTTGCTTCCACACATAAGTGAGATTGCACATTGTCTTTCTGTATCTGACTTATTTTTACTGAACACATTGTCCTTCAGGTTCATCCATCTTGCCACTAATGGCAGCACTTTCTTCTTTTTAAAAGCTGAAAGCTATTCCCTTGTGTACATATGCAGTGTTCTCTTTATCCATTTACTTGTTGATGAACACTTGGGTTGATTCCAGATTTCAATACTTGTGTCTAATGCTACTAACATGGGAGTGCATATATCTCTTTAACATACTAATTTCATTTCCTTTGGATATGCACCTCGAAGTGACATTGCTGGGTGACATTATAATTCTGTTTTTATTTTAATTTAATTTTTCATGTGTGTGTTCTTCTAGGTGTGACCAAAAATATGGTGGATGCTGCTGTCAAATGACATACCATAGAAAAGTAGGTTCGTAAGAACATGATGGTGTGTCCTCATCCACCTTATTCACCAGATCTGGTACCTGATAATTCTGGCTCTTCCCTAAAGTTAAAATGTCCAGAGCTAAACAATTTGACTCAATTCATGAAACTGAGGTAGCCACAACAAAGTAACAAAAGATCTTCACAAAATAGGACTTCCAGAACTGTTTCAAAAGTGACAAGATAGATGGGGTAAATGTGACAGACAGTATTTTGAAGGTGATTAATAGCCATTTGTCTTTTACTGTAATACATTTAAAATTTTTAATTATTAGCATATTAGAGCTTTGGGCAGAGGCATCTTAAGGCATAAAGACCAAGAATTTTCTTTGTGATCTTAAGTGTCAGTTCTTACCAATTTTCACACACAGATGTTTTTCCCTATTGCAGTCACAGGGTCCATGATCATCAGTAGAGGGTAATGTTTGGCTCTTCATTCAAGGTGTTGATCCAAAGTAAAAATAGCAGCCACAAAAATCTGCATGGTGTTGGATCCAAGCAAAGGACAATATGAGTAACAAAGATGCATGTGTATTGAACTAAATCCTGTCTTTCTTTCACTGTAACACATTTTAAAATTTTAATTATTATTAATCATAACTTGTGTATCCTTGTTAATTTTCTGCCTAGTTCTTTTATGAATAAACAGAGAGTTGTTTAAGATTTCAACTCTAAGCATAATTATTTATCTATTTCTGTCACTTGCAATGATTTTTACTTTGTGTGTTTTGAAAATCTATTGTTTGATGTGTAGACTTATAAGATTACCATGTCTTTTTGATTGATTACCCATTTATCATTATGTAACACCCTTCCTGTAAACATTGTTACATTCTATAGGATCATTATAATTTTCTTTAGTCTAAAATGTTTTATCTGGTGTTGATGATTAATTTATTTGTATTAATGATTTTTATTTATTTTTGTTAGGGTTACATGTTATTTTTCCATATTTTTTCTTTCAATTTACCTATACACATATTTATAATATTTGAAGTGAGTTTCTTTTAGACAGCACATAGTCGGGTCATTTTTATAAATTCAGCCTACCACTTTTTGACTTTTACTTCTGTATTTAGACCAATAAAATTTACATTTAATTAAATTATTAATATATTAGGACTTTGCCTTCCCATTTTATTAGTCTTTTGTCTATTCTCATTTCCTTCTATTTGTTTTACTTTTCTTGCCTATCTGGGAGTTATGTGAACATTTTTTAGAATCCCATTCTGATCTATCTAATGTTTTTGAAGCCAGGTGTGATAACACATGCCTCTCAGAAGCTAAAGCAGGATGACTACGAGTTCAAGCCCAAACTAGACAATTTAGTAACACCGAGACCTTATTAAAAATGTTTCAGAAGAACTCAGTATGTAATGTAATAATATAGCTCACTTCAAAGGCCTAGGTTCAATCCCTAGCACTATAAAAAAAAAGGTTTTGAAAAATAGAGATAAGAATATATCTCTTTCTCACTTTGTTGTTGTGTTGTTGTCATTGTTAGTGCTAGATATCAAACCCAGAGGCACTCTACCACTGAATTACACTTCTGGTCTTTCTTTACATTTTTATTTTCATACAGGTTATCACTAATTTACCCAAGCTGGCCTTGAATCTATGATTGATAGATTCAATCTCCTGCCTCATCCTGTGGGTTTCAGGCATGCATTACTCTGCCAATGCCCAGTGTTTGGTGTATTTTTTGTATAAATACTTTAGTGCTCACTTTAGGTGTTACATTGCACATACATAACTCACCAGTGTTAACATTTTACAGTCTGAATAAAGTATAGAAGTCTTGTCCTCATTTTTATACTTTTGTCTTCTATAGTCTAATTAGCTTAAATATTTTCTTTACATATATTTTTTTCTTTACATATATTAAGAACCACATCAGGCAATGTTACTTTAACATCTGACATAATGTAGAAAATTCAAATGGAGGATAGTACATTTTCATTATTTTTACTTTTTCTATCATTCTTTCTTCACTCCTAACGTTCCATATTTTCTTCTGTTATCATTTTCCTTCTGCTTAAAGATTTTTCTTCGTCTTTAGTTTTCTGAAATTTGACTATGATGTATCTTGGCTTCACTGTCTTGGGATTTGTTTTGTTTTGGGGAATTTTCTTCATTTCTTAAGAGTACAAGTTTCTGTCTTTTGACAAATTTTGGAACTTTTAAGCCTTTGTTTTTCTTTCTTTTTTTTTTTTTTTTTTAATTTTT
>NW_022900942.1:65523937-65534541 GCF_012274545.1 Fukomys damarensis
TTTTTTTTTTTTTTTTTTTTTTTTTTAATTTTTTGGTACCAGGAATTGAACTCAGGTCCTTGTGCTTGCAAGGCAGGTGATGTAACCACTAAGCTAAATCCCCAGCCCAAGCCTTTGTTTTTCTAGTGCATTCTATTTCTTCTCTTTTCCAACTCCAGTGGTACAAATGTTAAATCTGGTCATTATTCCACAGGCCCTTGAGGCTGTGGTCATCTCTTTTCTCTGTTTGTGCACATTGGAACATTTCTAATGTTCAAACTTCAAGTTTGCTGAGTCTTTCTTCCATCCTCATTCTACTGTTGAACCCACCTGGTGAGTTTTACTTTGCAGGTTTTTTTTAGTTCTAAAATTTTCATTTGATTACATTTTTCTTTCTTTTCCAAGATTTTCTGTTTATTCATCTGTTTCAAATGTGCTTGTCATTGTTCGTTGACTCATTGCCATGGTGTTGCTCTAAAATCCTTGTTGATAATCCCAACATCTGTGTCATCTCTATGCTTGCACCCATTGAGGGTCTCTTCTCAATATACTGTGCCTTTCCTGTTTCTTAGTAAATGTCCTACTCACTTTCTTCATCAGTGAGACACAATGGCTAATACAATTTAAAGTAGGAGAGGTTTAATTTGTTTTACAGTTACTGTCCAAGGTCAGCTGGCTTCAAGCCAGAGCAACGTGGCAGAGGGTGCCGCTCATATGTGTCTTCCAGGAAACAGAGAAAGTCAAAGGAGGAGCCAGGAAGGGAGATACAACCTTCTGGGTCACACCCACAGTGACCTGATGCTTCCAACCAGGCCACCTCCTAACAGCAAGTCAGAGATAAGCTAATCACCTTCCAGATGTCCTGCCGATGATCCCATGAAGCTTTAGGGGAATATTTAGATACAAACCATAACAGTACAGTTAGTGATTTTCTATTACATCCTAGACTTCTAGAGTATTATGCCATGGGCTCATTCAATCTTTTCTTTTTTCTTCAAAATGTCACCCTGTCTAGAGTGAGGTGGGAGTGGCTATTAGCCTCTCACTGGGCCTGTTGGCCTCAGGGGAAAGAGAGGAACTAGAGTCCAACAAGCATCATGTGCTGCCATCTGGGTCTATCTCACTGCTATTGGTCCAGGAAGAGCTCAGCTCTCAGTCTGTCCCTTGGACACCCTGATGGAGAAGCACTGTCACCTCCCTGCCCTGCTGCTGTCAGGTAGGGCTGGAAACCTCACTCCCACTCGGCCCTGCCCACAACACAGGAGGGGAGGGTGCGATATAGCTTTCCCTCTGTGCTTGGCTGGAATAGGGTGGGTTTTGTCAAGACAGTGTTCTCTTCTGCTGGGCTGCCCTTTCCTCAACCCTGTATTGGAACAGATGCAGCCTCGCTGGGGCTCTTTGTGCCTGTTGGCAGTTCTTGGTTGCAGATTTCTCTAGTGTTCTCTCTGGGTATCTAGGAGAAAAAAGAGCACCTCGGGGGCTATGCTGTTCCTCAGATGCTGAGTACCCCAGCCACTCTGCCTCTCTCACCTCTCAGAGTCTTCCCAGGTTTAACGTACACACTCGATCCAGAGCCTTTTAAAGGGAGGAGGGAGGATGTCCCCTGGGAAGACGTAGGTGGTAGCTACCAATCCAGCTGCGCTGTTGTGAGTTCACCTCTTTAGCTCCCTCCTATGTAACTGAGATCCTGAGACATTTGTCTTTCTCCTCATGGCTTATTTCACTCTATTTGATGTCCCCCAAATGCTCTTCATTTACCTACTTTGTGCCCAGCACAGTGGTTTATGCGGGTCAGAGAAGATCCAGGAGCCCACATTCAGGCCCCATGTGTACAGGGAGAAGATAGTACTGCGGGTGAAGGGCTTGGAACAAAGTAAACGGTGACTTCGCAGAGCTCAGGGTGGGGGGCGGTGACATACACAGTGGCCGAGGGCCTCGCTGGGACCTGGAAGATGACATGCCATTCTCGTGATAAGAATTCCAAGTAAGGGAACAACATGGGCCACGATTCCAAAGTGGGAGAGGACAGTGTGAGTCAGCCAAGGAGAAGGGGTCTTCTGAGCCAACGACAACCCAGGTTCACAGCAGTGACCTAAATGACAGCATGAAACTGTGCATGGCCTCAGCAGTTCCAGCAAGTGAATTTAGAATGGCTTTGCTCTGTTTGCTGTCCGGACACCCTCAACTATGGGGTATGCTGAAAAAGACGGGAAGGGCAGAAAGGAGAATAACAGAAGAAAGAAAAGGACTGAGAATGTAAGCAGGAAGTCCCCGGTGATAAATGAAAACTCCCCAATACCACAGGCCTGCTCCTCAGATATGTGGGCAACACTGACTCCGCACAGGCCCCCATCTTGGAGCTGAGACTGAGATCAGCGTTACCCCAGGTGTACGGAGGGGATGCAAAGAAACCTCCCTTACTTCCAGATCCCAGACAGAAATGAGGGCCCAGGGTCTGTTCAAGTGTGAGGTCCTCTGAAGCCAGAGATACAGCTCTCTGTAAAACAAGAGGTTAGAAGCTGGCCAACTGCTCCAACTGAGGTCAGCCGCATAGCGAGTGAACACAGAGAGCAAGCAGGTGCTGGAAGGGCCAAGTTCAAGTCCTGTTCTGACGAAACGGGTGAAATTATGGAAGTCGCCTAACCTCTTTGTGTCTCTACTTTCCCATCTTTAAAATGGAAATAATAATAATAATACCTATTTACAGGGTTATTTGCTTAATTGGATCAAGAAGAAGGAGAAGAGGAAGAGGAGGGAAAAGGGAGGTAAAGAAGAAGGGGAGAATCAAATGAAGAAGGAAGAAACGGCATCATGACCCTCATTTTCCACAGGAGCCATCGTCAAAGTAGGCTGGGAGAACCGGAGGGAACGTACCTTAGGTTTGGGCCCACGGTGGCCTCCATCGCAGCTCCCCAGAGCAGAGTAGTCACAGTACACCCATGAGTGAGTGAGTACAGCTGGGCCCCTCTGCAGCCTTGTCTACACTCTCTGAAACTCAGATTTCATGACAAAATGTTATTTCTTTTTACCCTACAGGAAAACACTGTTAATCGGCAGGCCACATAAAAGGCAACAGCAGACTAGACTGGCCCAGAGACAAGGGTTGACAGTCCGCCCTGCAGGAATCCCACCACCACTGGCCAGATGTTTAGGACAGCAAGGTGCCCCATAGAGATGTGGATGCAAAACCTGGGAATTCACTCACTTTGCAGGAAGAGCAGCTTTAAGCTTGCCTGATGGGGCTGTTTCAGGTAAGGGGTAGGCAGGTGAGCCTGACTGAACACCTGAAGGTCCTGGTGTAGTGCATGAGGGAAGAATGCTCACTGAAAATTCAACCGTCTGGAAAAACAGGAAATGAGACTTCATTGACTGCTTAAAGGGGAAAAATATTTGGGGTCTGGAACCTCAAAGCACCAGGAACATGCTGGTATGCATTGATGAAAAATAGTGTTATTAAAATGGTTGATGTCCACCTGGATTATGTTGGCTGAAAATATCACCCACCAATCAGAATCTTCTCTAAGTTTGCCTTTTTTTAAAATTCAGGGGGTGGGGGTGGGACTTGGATGAAACTCAGTGGCCCAGCAATTGCTTAGTATGTGCAGAGCTCTGGGCTCCAACCTCAGCACCAGAAACAAGAAAGGGGCGGAAGGAAGCTATGGTCTTAGAGTCAGCCACTGCTGAACTAGCTCTGCCTGGGCCCTGGAACCATTGATCCTTCCTGGCCTCTGGCCCTGCACTTTCCTCTCGCTCTGTCTTTTGCACCCCTGCCTCTCCTCACAGCCTAGCAGTTAGTGTGGAGTGCAGCAGGTCGCCCTCCTGCCCAGAGCCTCTTCCCTGCCTCACAGCCAGGTCCCCTCCCCAGGCCCAGGGGTACAACTTCCATTCTGTACCTGTCTTTGCTTCGAGGGAACCTTCAATGTGTCACAAACCGAATGAAGGATGAGTTCTGCCCCTACCCTACCTATATCTTCTCCCTGTCCTCTCCCACCCACCCAGAAAGGCAGAGTCACCTCCTGCTCCCCACGGCTGGACTCATCTGGAGTGTGCAGGGCATGACCATGAGCTGTGGCCACCAGAGCCAGCTCCTCCCTGCACCCAGCCCTTCTCCCCTGTTCTCCACCCAGCCTCCACTTCTAGACATCAGCTGGCTGTGCTCCTACGTGGGACAAGGACTATTTCTTGTTCCTCTTATAAAAGATTATTATTCTGTTAATCAAACCTACAGCCTAGAAACCTAGAAAACCTGGAAAATAGATGTCATTAATCACACAATGAGAGAAAATAAGTTTAATTCAGTTTTCTCCCTACAAGAATGTTTCTAAGAGGTTTTTGTTTTATTTTGTTTTGAGATTGAAAATAAAAGCAATATAGAATCAAACAACACAATATGTTTCTACTCAAGTTTTCCAGTTAAACATAGATGTTTGGGAAAGGAAGGGAGGTCACGAGGCCCCCAGGGGCTGCCCTCTTCCAGTATGGTTTGTTTTCCTGTCCCCCAGGAAAATGGCACCCAAGAGCACTTGCATCTAACTCCAAAGCCGATTCTATCTCGCCCCTTAGCTGATCTTATAAAGCTGAAATATTTAGGTTTTGCTCCTAACCATCTTCTTATATTTTCAGAATGGTCTGAAATGTAAAATTAAACTTAGTCTCTGATGAGACTTATCACATGGCATCTTGCCTGTTTTGAGTTCATTTTAATAATTAATGTAATAAGCAAGAGACAATGGAAATAAGATGGAAATGTACCCACTGCCCTGATGTGGCAAGTGTTATTTATAGCAGGAAACAGAAGGCAATGATTTTCTTTTAACACTCATGAGTAGCCAAGTGAGATTCATTCCTAAGCTCCAGAACATAGACAATCAATGTAATGAACACTATTAATACAATTTACCATCTTATTTAGTCAAAAGAGAAAAATGATAACTTTAATAGAGGCTAAAAAGCCATCTTCTGAATTACTTATCAGTTTTTAAAAAGATTGATATGCCTTTATCCATGCAGATACACACACACACACACACACACACACACAATTTAGAAACAGCAGGCATAGTGGTACAAAACCATCAGGCTTTCAATTAGCGTCAGAACCAAGTTGGGTTTCACTTAGCACAAACATTAACATTGACACCCAGACAAATGCAACTGGACAAAGGCATCAATGATAGAAAGAAAGAAGCAGGCCAAACTCTCCTCATTTACTTATGACACAGAGTTGCCTCTTTAAACTGCGAATCAATAAGTGAGATAATGAGGAACAATGAGAAATGACGTTCTGCACAGAACGGGACAAACGATCCAAAAATTTGTATGGAGCCACAAAATTCTCCGAAAAGCCCCCATAGTCCAATGCAAAGGCAGCAAAACATGAGGTGCTGCACTGCTGGCTTCCAAATGTACACAAATTATGAGAGCTGAACACCTTGGTGCTAAGACGAAGACAGCCACATAGGCCAATGGGACAGAATGGGACCCTGGGATGCACACAGCCAAATGATTGCAATGAAGTGGCCAAGAAAGCACAGTGGAGAAAGGACAGTCTTTCCAATAAATAAATGGTGCTGGGATATGGGGTTCCACATGCAGAGGAATGAAACTGGACCCAATCTCTCACCAGCTACACACATCAACTAAAAATGGACTAAAGAGTTACACGCCAGGCCTGAAGCTATGAAAGTCCTAGAAGAAGACAGGCAAAGCCTTCAGGACTCTGGAATGGGCAAGGATTTTCTGGACAGGACCCGCAAAATGTAGGAGACATGAGCAAAAATAGATGACTGGGATTACATAGAAGTAAAAAGCTCCCGCACAGCGAAGGAGGCAGTCAAGTGTAGAGACACTTGAAAATATTCAAGGGAGAAAATATTCGCAAACTACTCCTTTGGATAGGTTAAAATCCAGAATATTTCAGGAACTCAAAAAACTCAATAGCAGAAAACGAGCATCCTGACTTTAAAATGGGCAGTGGCCCTAAATAGACATTCATCAAAAGGAAACATGCAAGTGGCCAACAGGTGACTGACAAAAGGGCCAATGTCACGAATCATCAGGGAAGCATAGATCAAACCTGCAGCGAGACCGTGCCTCATCCCAGAGGAATGGCTCTGCGGGTAACATGTGCAGAGGTGCGGTGGGAAAAGGGGCCCTTGCACATAGTGGAGTCGAGATCCTATAGCCATTACGGGAAGCAGTATGGAGACTCCTCAATAAAATAAAATTAAAAGTAACAATAGAATTCTCATGATCCAGCAGCCCCACTGCTGGCCCACTGCCAAAGGAGGACACAGGTGTCTTAAGAGGCCTCTGTCTTCCTGTGTTTACTGGAGCACTGTTCACAGCAGCCAAGAAATCCACACAACTGAGGTGTCCCTAATCCAAGGGAATGTGGCACCTATGCACTGAGAAATACGATTCAGCCATAAAAGGAACATAAATAACCCTGTCATTTATAATAGAACTGCAGATCACTGCGTTAAGTGAAATAAGCGAGGCATAGAAAGGCCAGGCCCATGAGACTCGTTCCATGCTGGTCGCCTCCTGGAAGGTGAGGGTAGACTCCTTGGGGAGAGCTGAAGGAGGGAGGGAGAAGGGGAGAGTCTTGGTTGTGCTCCTGCTGACCACAAGGGTCCCCTTAGCGGACAAATCCAACACACACCTCTTCTCCCCATAATCTCCGCTCCTCATTCATGAAGAGAAAGCATTAAGGCCCCAGTCCTACACTAGGGGACCGCAGAGCCCTCGTCTGGCTCCTGGCTTCTACCTCCTGCTCATTCAGCAGATACCACCCCTTGCTCAGGTAGTGCAGCTGCTCACCACAGGCTCTTTGCACTGGCTGTGCCCCTGCCTGGAGTCTCTACAGCTCCCTCCCCACTCATCTTCCAGTCTGTGCTCCATGCTACTCAGCAGCTCTGTTCAACCTTTGCTGGTCCTCCTGTTCAGCACACACCAAGGTTTCCCAATTTAACCTTTCTTTTGTTTTTTATACACTTCTTTATTATTCTGTAAGACTACTGATTCATTTACATTTAATCCAAGTTGATCATAGTCTGACTTCAGCAGAGATTTTTCCCTGACTTTTTCACTTACCTTGGGCCTCACACACAGGCAGTCACCCGGTAATGTTTGTTGAATGAATTGCTGAGCAATATTTACCATAAACCTCGTGGCTGATGTGATTTGGATAACGCTCCATGGTGGGCCCTGCCTGCCTCCGGGTTCATTTGAAAAACTAGGAAAGAAGATTGTAGATGTCCTCACCTTCAGGCTTCAACAGCGGTCTGTTCTTTCTTCCGGGGTAAATTCTGTGGCAGGGGATGAATGGCTCCAAATGCACAGCCACAGTGACAGCAAAGGGGACAGAAGGAGCCCAGAGAAGGAAAACAACCCCTCGTGTCTGTGTCACTCTCAATGCATAAATGAGAGTCTACCCCACTGCCGGGGACACTCGCTGGGGACAGGAACGTAGGGTAGCAGGCGTGCTGTACACCAGTGTGATGCATTAAAAACACTCATTTTTACCTCGGATACTTCTTAGAAAAATACGTCGAGGTGAAAATCAGTACGATCACTATTCCTTCAGAGTCTAACGCAGTGATAAAATAACCTCAGGATTGTGAGTTTATGGTCATATCCATGGGGTAGGAGGAACAGGGGCCTCAAAATGTGTCCTGCCTAGCCTGCAATCCCAGCACTCCAGAGGCTGAGGCAGAAGGGTCACACCATGAGTTCAAAGCCAGCCGGAACTACACAGCAAGACCCTGTCTCAAAAATGAAAAAGGAAACAAGAGTGGATCCTGCCGTTTTAGTCACCTAAGCACTGGACTCTCCTTGGTGTGCTGGGTTCTCTCAAGCACCACACAGCCTGTGTTCAGCCTAGACAAGAACACGGGTGTGATGGGTAAAACTACCTGTTTGCATGTTTTGTTTTGTTTTTCATTACTGGGGGCTGAATGCAGGGCCTTCTCACTGAGCTACATCCCCAGCCCTTTTCTTCATTTTTGATTTTTTTTTTTTTTGAGTCAAGGTCTCACTGAATCGCTCAGGCTGAGCTCAAACAGGTACTCTTCCTGCCTCAGCCTCCTGGAGTGCTGGGTCACAGGCATGGCCACCACACCTGTGTCTGAGATCTGACACGCACCATGGCAACCTGTGAGCTGTAGGTAAAAGCTATCTCTGACGTCAAATGCTATTTTTACACCATTATGTCTGATGACCGAGCGGAGGAGAGATGGGAACTGAGGATGGAAAGTGGAGAAAGCAGAAATGAACCAAATTCAAGAAACTCTTCCAGTGGAAAACTTGGGAAGAAATTAACCTCTCGGGGACGGGTACAAAAAACGCCAGGGTGTGTGCTGGTGCCCGGGCCTGAGAGTGTCTGTGTGTGCCTGTGTCAGTGTGCATCTGTGTGGTGGGGTCTGAGGTTCCGGTCTGGGTGAACGTGCCCACCACATCCTCTACTTGATTAGCCTTCAGGATCAACCGAGTAATCGCAAATGATCTGTTCAGAGCCCCTGAGCAAAATATTTGCCATTAGTTACACATCAATTACACATGCTTAACATTTGCCAAAGCTCCCGAGCTACCTGCAATTCATTTAAGAAAAGTAAAGGTAGCTGAATTCCTACCTGATGACCAGGTGAACGGTCACGTATCTGACTGTGGCCCACAGGACAAGTGGCGTGGGTTAGCAGGGTGTCACAGGGGATGCGCTAAGTCCGCAGGTGCCCCTGCGGGTGCTTTGGTTTTATGTCAGAGCCCGGTAAGCACTGCCCCTGCTCATACGGGGACAGCTATCCCTAAATCTAGAGATCGCTAAGAAGTAGAGGTGAAGAGGGTTAATAATCCTACCAAATCAACTGAAACAATGAATAAAACAAGGGAAATTGAGGTTAGCGATCAAGTTCACCCTTTCGTGTTATGTGTTATTACTGTTCGTTTAAGCACTAATTGGAGCGATTGGAGTAACTCCTGTAGGGAGGAAATGAGGCGACCATGGGCGGGCTAGGGGAGGGAAATGGAATCGCTAGAGTAGCGGCGGGCAGGCCCGTTACTGCAGGGGTGTAAAAGAGGCAGGCTGTTAGGCTGCTCGGTTTAGGCACCAGGACTGCAGCAGGGATGGCTGGCGAGTGCAAGACAACTGCAGGGAGGAGAGGGTGCAGGCTGGGGCCACACGACAGTCAGCCTGGGCTCTCGGGCTCTAGTCCGTGGTGGGGTCTATACAGTAATCCGGGTGCAGCCTCACGCTCTGCATACGCCAGCTTCAGTTCCTCGCGCCTGGTGCCCCAGGCCTTCAGAATGAGACTCTGGAAAAGCTCACTTCCACAAAATGAGGACACAGAGGATCCCTGCTCCAGCGGGACAGAGGCAGGTGAAGGACGCCTACCAGGTAAAAGGGAAAGTGAGCCATGGGCACTTCACGGTCCCCAGGCCAGGAGCTGGGCCTTTGGGTAAATTAACTGGGATGCAGGAGATGCAAGCAGGTGGGAGGATCGGAGGGCTCCGAGAAAAGGCGGGGCTTCTGCCAGGCTTCGGCTGGGGGTTCCAGAGGGTGCAGAGCTCTCCGCTGACACGCAGCAGTGATGCGGAAGTCTGAGGCCCCAGAGCTCTCCCTGCTGCCCCCAACGGGGCTCCAGGGAACTCAGCTTCCCACTTTGAAATCTTTTTCCACATCCCTCCCTTTTCGTGTTCCTTCTGGCTACTTAAATACTACTTTGTGGCTATGAAACACAGTTCTTAGAGATGTTAAAAAATAAAATTTAAAAGCAACAACCTACAAATGAATGGCATAGCTCTTTCCACTTCTGATGTTTTCCCATAAAACATAATCGAGGCTTAAGAGACTCTCCTGGCTATTTGTCTAATGCTTATAAAATTCAATGTTGAAGGTAAAAACCAATTTTTGTTTAGTTTTTATATTTTGGAGGTGGTAAAAGCAAATGATTCTTTGTGCTCCTGAATCTTTCCTGTAGATGTATTTTTCCACAAATGAGAACCGCAGATGATTTGGACCCTCTGGATAATTCTCTTCGGGTGTTTAAGAACACACACACAGCATACCCACGACATGCCACATGCCATTTAGAGATTGAGTCGTGAGGGCCATGGAGTTGGAGGCGTCTTCCTGAGAACGCTGACTGCCCCCAGCCCACCACCTGCTGGAAAATAGTGTACAGCCTTCCCCGAGGTCTGCATACTTGTTTTGAATACACAAGGGGGTGTGAATAAAAATGTGTCTTTTACTAGGATGAGTCTTTAAATTTAAACATTTGCTATATTTTCCAATCACCCTTTATCGATCAACCGTTCACAAAGATTTCTGTCAAATAAAAATTTTTTTTTCTTTTTATTGAGGTTATCGGTACAATCTAGGTATACAATACAATTGCATTCATCATTGGGATTCTGTACCTTTACATACTAGGTCCTGATTCTCATTTTTCCCCTTGTCCCTGCCCTCCCTTCACCCCCTCCTCCCCTCCCCATTTGCAAACACTTTATTTCCATTATTTCAGTTTCTCATATTTTCCTCTCCTTTATTACCTTTCCCCCACCCTTCCCACTTTCCCCACACCTTTAGCCCTTTACTTCCTATTTCACATTATTAATTATCTCATTAG
>NW_022900942.1:65535071-65601071 GCF_012274545.1 Fukomys damarensis
AAAAAAAAACAAAACAAAGAAAAGAATAATATCCAGACAACAGCAAAGTTCTGTTGCTGTTGTGGTACCTGGCACCATTTTTTCTATTAGCCTTGTAATCATCATCTGGAAAGAGAACATTCTAGAATAATATCATTAAATGCAGCTCTGACAAAGCACGGTCCCTACTATGTATCATAAAGCAGGTACTAGCTATTTTACATTCATTGAGGTATGATACAGTACTGTCCTACATCAATAGTACTAGATTCAGTTTTGGTTTGAAATTTACTTTGTCTGCAAATAAGATTGCTACTCCTGTTTTTTTCAGGGCTCCTGTCACATGGAGAATTGTTTTCTATCTTTTCACTTTCAGGCTATGGGATTCTTTTTGCACTAGGTGTGTTTCTTGTATACAACATATTATTGGATTTCGCTTCTTATTCTATTTTGCCAGTCTATTTCTCTTGATTGGTGAGTTGAGGCCATTGACATTGCTGGTTATAACTGATATGTACTGACTTATTATTGACATGTTATTGGCCTTTTGTTGACTCTTTTTACTTTTTCACCTTCTCCTTTTATTTTCTTGCCTTGCCTATTTGATTTGCTCTGTTGGGCCTCATGGTGTTGTTGCCTTCATTGTCTTTTTTTAGGATCTTGTTTAGAATTCCTTGTAGTGCTGGTTTGGTATTCATGTAGTTTCTCAGGTGTTCTTTGTCGTGGAAGTGTCTTATTTCCCCCTCCATTTTGAAAGAGAGTTTTGCTGGATACATCAGTCTAGGTTGGAGGTTGTTCTCTTTTAGTACTTGAAATATCTCATTCCAGGCTCTCCTTGCCCCAAGGGTTTGTGTTGAAAAGTCTGCTGTGATTCTGATGGGCTTTCCTTTGTATGTGATTTGTTTCTTTTCTCTTACTGCTTGTAGTATTTTGTTCTTCTGTTGGGTTTCTGGGATCTTGATTATTATATGTCTAGGTGTAGATTTTTTTTTATTGTAGCTAGTTGGGGTCCTATATGCCTCAGTTATCTGAATGTCAAATTCTTCCCCTCTGTTTGGGAAGTTTTCTGTCATTAATTCTGCAAACAGCTTTTTAAAGTCATTTGTATTTTCTCCTGCTACTTCATGTATTCCTATCAGTCTTATGTTATTCTTCTTTGCATCATCTAGGAGTTGTTGGATCGATTTCTCATGATCTCTTACTGTTTTTAAGAGACCTCTCTTTTCATGGTCACTGACTGCAATCTTATCTTCTATATCTGAGAGCCTATCTTCGCATTCTTTTATTCTGTTGCGTACACTTTCAATAGAGTGTTTAATCTCCTGGATATCTGTTTGAATCTGTTTTATGGATTCCATTTCTTTCCTATGTTGGGCGTTTATTTTTTCCATTTCTTTCTTATGCTGGGCCTTCATGGCTTCTATCATGGTCCTGAGCTCATCTATTTTTTTGTCAGTTTCTGCTCTAGAGTCTCGAATCACGACTTCCATTTTGCTCACTATCTCTATGGTTATCTGGGAAATTATTTCTGTTTTGAATTTTTCTAGAGCCTGATTGATCTGTTTTGTTACTTCCTGTGCTTTGAGTTCAGGGTGTCCTGGTGGTTCACTATCGGCCTTTTCATCCTCATTTGCCCTACTGTTTGCCATTGGTGAACTGGAAGTCTGTCCTTGTGTCTTGCTTAAGTGTTTTCTCATTTTAATTTTTGTTGTCGGACTGTCCTTGGTTTAATCTCTGGATTATCACCCAAATCTTCCTGATATAGTTGCACCCTAGCTTCTGTGTCTCTAACGACCCACAGACATTCTCATCTTCATAACATCAGAGAAAACAGCTCATCAAATCAACGGCAATGCTTTACCCCAACTGATACAATCAGCAACACATTAAGATCAAGCACAACTTGGACACTGACCACCTGTGGTAGTCACTAGTCTATCACCCTTAAATCATTTGAATTAAATTGAAATCAAGAAGCGGTCCAGAACATGTCTGCAGTGAACAAACTTTTCAATATAGTATATTTACCATTTAATGGCTCAGACAGAGAGAGGATGCAAGACCCCTGATCTCAGGTAGCTGATTGCTGAACCCCATGATGCTGACTGACCTCAGGCTGCAAGGCCCAGATTGAGTTCCTCATCCTTCTGAATGGTTGAAATCCACAATGTTCTATTACAGGTTTCCCATGCCCTTTCTTTAAAGATGTTCAAAGTTGGGAACTCAGAAAAATACCCTTGATGACCACCTCTGTCTTTGCAGAGTGGGTCCAAAGACTTGCACAGTCTGAGAGTGCGGGGCGGGGGCGGGGGATTATGGGGGTTCAGGAGCGCCCACGCGGCTACCTTCCCGGCGCTTGAGCGATGACTGCTGGGTCGGGAGCAGGCGTGGTTCTCCTTCCCGTGGTGGATCAGGGCCCGGGCTACCTCCTGGCGCTTGAGAGATGGCTGCTGGGTCGGGAGCAGGCATTGTTGTCAAATAAAAATTTGAGATGTGCCTTACTCTCTGAATTTGGCACCATGCAACTCCTGGCTCTTCCCCAAAGTCCAATCATCCTGAAAGGTAAGTACTTTGAACCCATTCAGGACATTGAGGCAGCCACAACAGCACAGCTACAGACACTCAGGAAAGAGGACTCCAGAGCTGCTGTAGCAAGTGGCCGGGACGATGGGATGAGTGTGTCCAGAGCAAGGAGGAGGATTTCGAGCGGCACTGTACCTTTTACTGTAATGAATTGTTTCAGTTTCCCTCCCACTAGACTATAGAACCCAGGGTGGTGAGACAAGGTCTTTTCTGTGCACTGTGGGCACCCACCCTGCTGGGCATCTGCCAACAGGGGCATTCGGGAAGCACAGGGCAGCCGTGGCCAAGGGAGTTTGAAGGGGTCGCAGGGGAGACCTGTTTTCCAGCTGTGGGTGAGAATGACAACGATGCAGAGGCCAGAGGAGCGGGGTTTGGGGGAAGTGGCACAGGAGCAGAGACTTGGCCGGCAGCTCCCTCGCTGCTGCTGCAGGGTCTGCAGGGTTGGTGCGGGCGGCCGGTCTCCCCCGGGAAGATGGGAAGTTCTTCACTGATGAGCGGCAGGAAGGGGAGACACCTCCAGGGTTCGGCCACTTCCTGAGGTAGGCAGAGCCCCTGCGCAGCGCTGCCTTGGAGCAGCTCACCACGGAGAAGGAGCACAGCGCCCCAGCAGGCCCTGGACTCTCTCCGCCTCGCCCCGAAGGCTGGCAAAATGGCTATCTTTACGGAAGCAAACAAAGAGCAGGCGAGGCTTTGTTCAAAAGTGACTTATGGCATTTGCTGTGAAATCATTTATTAAATCTGCCAGGCAAGGACAGAGTGCAGACAGGCAACGCCCCTGTCCGGACAAGAAGCTCTGACCTCCCAGCTCCCCCGCCACTGCGCTGCGCTGGCCAGGATTCGCCACCCGCTGGCCTCGTGTTCCCACCTGCAAATTGAATCACAGATTCACCTGACCTTTCTGGCCCTCCCGGGTGTGATGAACACCCTCCCGCCCAGATCCCCAGGCTTACTCTCAGGGTGCTCAGGCCTTTCATTAAAGCTCCTAATCTGCGATCACACCATTCGGTGAGAGCTTATGAAACTTACCGTCTGCCGTCTCCCCCAGGGCAGCGCGTCACAGGGGCAGCCCTCAGAGCTCGCCTGTCCTTTATTAAACACTAAATTCTACGTCCTTATGCTCTCGGCCATTTCCGGAGGCACAGGTAAAGGGCAGGGAGAGCTGAGAGTCCCAGTCGGAACTGATGAAAGAATTCACTTTTTACAAGTAGTCCTGAGACAATTCCAAAATGAAATAGAAAAATGCCCCCTTGACGGAGAGGAGTGCGGCCCAGGGCCTAGACGTGAGGAGCCTCCACTCTGGCTCGTTTCCATCCGCATGGCTTGTAGGTGGGGCTGGTGAAGGTGACTGAACCATGGGGGCCACTATAGGAGGCAGCCGGCCCCTGGGTTGGGAGGGGTGGGAGGGCTCCCTCCCTCCTGCTCCTCCCTTGTCTCCCTGATTCCTGGACACCGTGAGGGAGCAGCTTCCCCCACCCCAGGCCCCCATGCTGCCCTGCCTTGGAGCCCGCTGCCCATGGACCGGAACCTCTAAAACCATAGGGGGACTGAGGTGGAGGCAGAGGGAAGGGTTAGGGAAGGAGAGCAGGATGAAAATGTGTTTTGTACAGGCACCAATTCACGTGGAGAATGCAAGCATTATGTACCGCAAACACGGGCTATTGAGAATGTTTTAAAATTATTTCAAAAGTAATAAAGTTTAAATTATTCATGACAAGTGTGAATAAATACTTCAAAACAATTTTTTAAAGTGAGACCAAATCAACCCCTTCTCCTTTAAGCTGTGGGTGTCGTGGGTATTTTGTCCCAGCCGCAGAGTGCCTAAGACACCCTCTACGCCCACCGCCACTCCTCCCTGGGACGGGCTGTCGTCTATGCCCTGCAGCAGTTCCTTCCTGATGCCCCCAGAGTTGTCCCAGGGCTCACACGCCCTTCCCGGGGTGTCCCTGCTCCTGCCTTGCCAGCTCTCAAAGCAGGTGTGTGGACATGAACGTCTACAGGTGTCAATGTCAACTAGAACCAGAATTTTCATTTCTTAAATCTGAGACATCAAAAAGCAGAAAAGGAAAACATGGAAACAAAATCCTTGTAAATAGGGGTGGAGGGGATGAAGGGAGGGCAGGGAATGGGGACAAAATAAGAACCAAGATAGATCACGTAAAGGAACATATATCCAATGATGAATGTCATCATACTGTATTCCTAAAGTGTACCGGTAAAATTAATTTTTAAGGAAACAAATTCAGAAGAAAAAAGTAGTATGGTAGCAAAACACCTGGTCCGGAATGGGACTGCTCAGGTGAAATCCTAGTGTGTTTGTTTGTTCAGGGCGCCCAACCTCTCGAGTTCTTGTTCCACTTTCTCAACTGCACCATTGTGGTAAATTTTAGAACGGTCAGAGATGAGCAGAACGCTTGCTGTGCAGGGAGATTTGACTTACGTATTTCAGACAGTGAGCAACATTTTGCTGTAACATGGCACTCGGCAAACGTTTTCGGAAGTGAGTCAGAGAGCAGATATTTAGGCTTCGAGGGTGATGTGCAGTCTCTGTCATATCTTCTCCTCCTTTTTAAAAACATCCTTTAAAAATGTAAAAGCCTTTAGTTTGCCAGCTCACGTTTAGCGAAAGACCACAGGCTGCTAATACACAGTGCGAAGAACCCTTCACGGTTCTCTACTCCTCGTCTTTCTGATCCCCACGTTCCCTGTGCCCAGCTCTGTACTTCAAAGATTTCAACAAATGTTACCTAGCATTCTGCAACCTGCATTTTTATTTTCTCGCTCAACAGTATGGTTTTGAGATATATTCACATCAGTAAATGTTCACAGTTTAACCAAGTTAATTATTTATTTGATTTAAATAGGCTACCTTAGGACCATAAAAACGTATGAAAATATTTTAATTAACACTAAAATGATAATATCTTCGAGTCTCCAAGAGGTTTTAAATTGTTTCCCGCTCACATAGAATTAGCACCTAGTCAGCTGGCAACGCATATTGGAAAGGTAGCGTGTTTCACTTGCATTTCTTACATCTTTGGTACGATTCCCGCCAAAGCCGTGTGAGTTCAAGAAGGGCGCCTTATCTCCTGTAGCCGCTAATGAGCTTGGACCCCAGATTTCTGGTGCTCAGGTGTGTTTGGGGGGCACCTTTGCTCCCTACCCCCTTGCTCTTCCCCTTTCTAAACTGGGATGGACACTGGAACCTGTAGCTCCGAGTTATCTTGGGATTAAACAAGCTGTCAAGTACAGCACGCTTAGCCCAGGGCAGCACACAGAGTAGGCACACAGCCGATGTCACTGTGACCGCGTGTAGTGTAGGGACTGCAGAGCTGCAGCGATGAGGAAACTCTGCTCGGCCTGTTTGTCTGCTGAAGCTCTGGGCTACATCGCGCCCTTGTTCATTCGCTCTTCATCCGCTGGAGTCTATCTGCAATCACTAAGTAATGTTGGGTTTGCTTTTTCAATTATAAGGCAAAACACTTAAATTTCCAAACCTTGAGTCACTTGCCAATTTTTTTTTTTTGAGTGAATAAAAAGCAGGTTTCGCATTGGTCGTTTGTGATAGTTGTGTCACTGGCCCCAGCTCCCAGAATGCTCTGCTGTCCTGAGCCAAGCACAGGCCTCCCTTTCCCTCAGCCTGGCACCCCGGGATTTCATGGCCAACACCCCACACGCAGCCACTGCTTCTTCAGGCACGGGCTTCTCCCACGTCTTTTCTTCTCCTACAGCCTAAACCTCTGATGCCCCCGAATGACGCGATTCCTCTTTACACACATGGGCGTGAGCTTGATTCTGATGTGTTGTCACCTAAGACGTCACTGTCCTTCTTCAGTTCAGGGTGGTTTCTTAAAACCAAATCTGCAGATCAAAATTCTGGGCTGTCTCAGAGAGGGCTAGGAATGAATGAGTTTATTATAAAAACTAAAACAAACAGCCTTCTTTTAAAAATTAAATTTATTGGTCCATTTTAGGTACACAGTACAGTTACATTCATCATTGGGATCTTGGACCTTTACATGACTTATCTTGGTTCTCATTTTTCCCCATACCTCAGCCCTCCCTCCATCCCCTCCACCCTTCCCTGTTGACAGACGCTGTTTCCATGTTTTTCCTTTTCACATATTTTTTCTTTTCCCTTTTTACCTTTCCCCTACCCCTCTCAATTCCTCTTTTAGACTTTTCTTCCTATTACACAATATCAATTATCCATTTTAATCCTTATTTACACTTTTACTTTTTCACACCAGAGAAACTATACAGTATTTACACATTGTAACATTATTTCACTTAAGAGTATGCCTCAATGTGCATCCACTTAGCTATAAATATCTCTAGCTTCTCATTCTTTATGGCTGAGTAGTATTCCATTTTATTAAAAGAAACCACATCTTCTTTATCCTGTTGTTGATGGGCAAATGGGCTGTTTCCAAATTTTAGCTATTACAAACAGTAATGCTATAAACATATAGCATAGCATGGATCACTGTGGTATGATTCTTTTAATTCCTTTGGGAAGATACTCAGTAGAGGAATAGCTGGGTCAAATGGGAATTCTAATCCTAATTCTAATCTAAGTTGTCTGAGGTATCTAGATATTGATTTCCACAGTGGTTGCACCAGTCTGCACTCCCACCAACACTGGAGAAGGGTTCCTTTCTCCCCGCCCCACCAGCATTTGTTATTGTTTGATTTCTTGATAGCAGCCATTCTTTCTGGGGTGAGGTGGAATCTCAGTGTTGTTTTCATCTGCATCTGTAATGACCAGTGATGTTGAACATTTTTTCATATGACTATTTGTTGCTTTTACTTCTTTGTCTGAGAAATGTTTGTTCATTTCAGATGCCCATTTTTTAACTGGGTCTTTATATTTTGGGGGTCTGATTTTTTTTTGAGTTCTTTATGTATTCTAGATAGTAGACCTTTGTCCAAGGAACAGCTGGTAAAATTTTTTCCCACACTGTGGGTTGTCTCAGCTCTGCTGTGATTTCTCTGGCAGTGCAGAAGCTTTTAAAAAGATGAGACCCCCAATTGTTGATTCTTTGTGTTAGTTCCTGTGCTACTGATGTTTTGTCATAAAGTCTTTTCCTATGCCAATCTCTTCAAGAGTTCTACCTAACTTATCTTCCAGCAAGTTAAGTGTTTCTGTTTTAATATTTATATCTTTAATCCACTTGGATTTTAGTTCAATGCATGCTGAAAAATACAGGTCTAGTTTTAATCTTTGGCAAGTTGAAACCCAGTTTTTCCAACACCATTATTAAAGAGGCTATCTTTCCTCCAGTGAGGGTGTTTGGCTCCTTTGTCAAAGATAAGGTAGCTGATTATGTCTGAGAGATGTTTCTGCATCTTCTAATCTAGTCCACTGATCCTCGGGTCTGTTTCTTTTCCAGTTCCGTGCTGTTTTCATCATAGTGGCTTGGTAGCATAGCTTCAAATTGGGGATTGTGATACCCCTGCCATGTCTCTGTTGCCTAGAATGGCTTTTGCTATTCTAGGTCTCTGCTGCTAAGATGCTGGTGCTTTAAGCCATGACCAGATGTTTTTACCCCAATTCTGTGCTGTCCACTGTGACCTTGACTGTCTTGGCAGCAGAATTTAATTCTGTGCAGAAGTCAAGATCTAAGGGCTGGGGATGGAGTTCAGGGCTGAATACTTCCCAGCACATGACTCCCTCTCCAGTACCCATAAACACAAGAAGCAGAAGTCATGCTCTGGAAATGTCAGCCCAGGAAATTTCTGCTCGCAATCCTGTTGCTCTTGTTAGTCACCCACAGGCTTTGCATGCCATGCATTAGTAGCAAACTTCCCTGGAATTCTGGAGACAAACCAAAAAAAGCTGCCACATGGCCAGAGTCACCCAGTGGGGAGATGGCAGAGTCTGACTTCTGAGCCCTGTGATTTACCCATCTCTGTCCCCAGCCGACCCTCAGGCACATCCCTGCTTATTTTTGTTGTTTATAGACACCGATGAAAGAGGCATCTGTAGAGGGAAAATTACATAGAACGCTGCCATATTTTATGGAAATCTGCCAGATCCAACCAGGAAAACTTTATGCAAGGAGTCAGTGATGACCCAAGGGGATGGACTTCAGAGAAAGAAAAATCTAAAGTCTTTTCCTAATTTCTGGTCATCAAATCACTTTTCATCCTGCATTCTCCCGGGCCACACTTGTCCACAAAAGGATTCCTAGAGGAGGAGAAACAAGGCCAGAAGGATGGAAGGAAGGAGGGGCTCTGCAGAGGGCAGAGCAGTGGTCCCTTGGGTGGGGGGACACAGGCTGGCACCCCACAAGCAGCATGGACCAGCTGGGATTTGTAGGGTCAGAATGGACCTCTGCATTCTGCCTTCCCCAGGAGCAATCTGCTCTGGGTTTAAAAGTCCAAAGGTATCCACGAGGCCTAGAAAGGGTCTTGCTATTTGCTATTGTGAAATTCCACCCACTGTGTGTGTTACACCTATAATTCCTCCCTTCTGTATCACAGAAGCAGAGAAACGGCACCCACCAGGATGGAGAATTTTCCAGGCTCTCCCTAAGCAGAATCCAGGCCTTCACAGCAGCTGGCCCTGTGCCTTCCTGGCCCATCCCAGCCCCAGCTCAGAGAGGATGTGGGGTAAGAGCATCTGGTTGCATGAAAATAGGGCACAGGGCTGAGACCTGCTCCCTGGGGACCCAGGGACGCTGTGCAGGGGCGACCTTGAGGGGAGGGCTTGGGTCGGCCAGCGTCGGCCAGCGTCGGCCAGCGTTGGAGGTGAGTGCTCCACCGGATGGAGCAAGGCAGACAAGCACGGTGCGTGGCTGCGTATCTCTGGACATCAGGTCAGTTGGCGTGTAGTGAAGTATTCGGCTTTTCTTCTTTCTTTCTTTTTTTTCCTTTTCTGCCTGTGGACCAGAGTAGACATTCCAATCAGCAAAGAGGAAGAAAGACAGGGCTGTGTCCCTCTCACATTCTCAAAGGTCAGACTCCAGCCCTTTCCTGGGGAGGAAGGGAAGGGTCTCGCACTCAGTTCACCTTCCCTGTTAGATGTATCACTACACAGGAATCTTTCACCCTCTCTCTGAGAGTAGGGGGTTTAAAAACATGACCTCATGACATTTTTATTAAAACCACATGAAACAGTAACACCTTTGTACACTTCTCACTCAACAATAAGAGAAGGCACCGTTAGAAGCTTTTCTCATTAGATTCCCATCATACTGTGTCCGACAATAGCGTTTTGTTTTTGTTTCTGTGTGTTTCTAATGTGTGTATGTACCTGTGTGCGTATCTGTGTGTGTGCGTGGGCACTGGGGATGGAACCCCAAGTCTCTGCCACTGGGTTCCCCCCCTCAGCCACCCACACCAGTTTTTACAACTCATATTTATTAAAAATTGTTTCTGTACAAAGATGAAATCCAGCTAAAGTGTAGGCTCTCGCAGTTCTGACAGTTGTGCACCTGTAAAAACAGCCACAGGACTATGGTCCCGATTCTTCTGAGTCTGTCCTTCTCACCCCTCCTGCAGCCACAGGGCTGGGGGTTTTGTTTTGGTTTTGGTTTTTGTAAGTCAGAAATAAAGTGTTTCTTCTTCTGCTGAGAGCAAAAGACCCCCAGAGCTACGTCGAGAGCCCCCAACCCCCGCCATGCCCAAGGACTAGTTTACGGGAGGTTAGAGAAGAGTTCTGAATCCCTGTCTTCAATATTCCTGATGCCAGATGGGCTAAAGTACTGGGCTAAGCAGGTAGTACTGCGTGTTTGAGAACAAAGGTCAGCCTGTAGTTGAAATTCTCAGGAGGCTGAGGCAAGAGGCTCCCAGGAGCTCAGGACTTCAACAGCAGCCTGGGGAACATGGAAAACCCTCTCTGAGAGAAAGGAGGAAGGGAGAGAAGCAGAAGAGGGAGAAGGGTGGGGGAAGAAGAGCGGGAGGGAAGGCGAGGAAGGGAGGGAGGGAGGGCAGAGAACGAAGGTCAACCGGGAGGTGAGACCCCGCCTCCCGCAGATGGAACAAAAGTAACTCGCAACTGCATCGGAAGGCGCGTGACACAGCAGTGGGCACACACAGACACGTGTGGCGCGGTGTGTCCGCAGTGGGAGGCCCTGTGACCCCAGATAAAGCCCTCAGCGTCCCCATCCCTTCCCCCTCACTGTAAGGTGAGAAGGCAGATGAGATCTTCTGGAAAACCCTTTCCTGGTCCACAAATCCGCGCTCACCTGTAGAGATCCTTGAAACACCGGGAGCACGGGCTGCTGCTCCAAGCCCAGCCAAGCACTCAGAATGAAAACAGCGCTGGAAGTCTGCAGCGGGGGGCCTTGGACTCCGGTGTCCACAGAAGTTCCCCCTACCCTGGGGCCTGGCGCCAGCGCTGTGCGATTTCCTCCTCCCCTGGCTCTTCTCTAACGTTACTTTAATGACTCTGTCACCCTGATTTTACTTGGAGAATTGAGAGGCAAACGCATAAAAGTAAATAGCATTCACGTCTACTTCTTGCTGAGAAATACTGTTTTCCCGGAGGAAAGACTGGCTCTTTCCTTTTTTGTTTTAAGATGGCACTATTTTAACACAGCTGCTGGGTCACTTTTATTCTTAAAATGGCTTTTAAGCCAATGACTATAAATTGCAATTTTCTCAGACTTATTTTAGCAACAAGAAGTAAAATAGAAAAGGAGCCACACCCTTTCAGAATGCCCTGCTCCCTTACAGGCTGTGGTAAGAGTCCCAGGGTGAGGTATGACTAAGGTTAATGCCGGGATTACACTCGCCTTCTTTTGATAGGGAGAAATATTCAAGGAAAGGGAAATCAGACCTCAAAAACATCGTTCTGTTTTTGCCAAGATGATTCTACATTTGCTTCCAATTTCCATACAGTGTCATACTTTGGAGACACATATCTTGTAAATATTCAACTTTCAGCTGTTTGGGGGCTTCAGACGCACCCTGTGGATTACGTCACTTTTCTTCCCCTCTTTACAATGATCTTCTGATAGCTCAAGTGAAAATTGAAATGAGTCCCCTTTACTACTTGTTACTACCCAGGTAAAAGTATCTGAGGGAAGAAAATTTAAATGTTTATTGGAATGAAATATGGGCCTTAATGGAACCAAAAGAAGTTACAGATGGCTTTTAGAGGCCAGGTTTAAATTAAGCTAAATAACATAACTTTGAAAATTCTAATCCATCCAATAAGTCAAAGAAAAACTTGTAAACAAACTCAAGTACTTTCTCGCAGAATCATTTAGAATGTGAAAATAGTTTCTGAACCCGAAACAAACCAATTATTGTTTAACTTTCAGTTCTACAAATGTATAGATTTAATTCATTCTTTATCTCATCTAAAAGTTATCAGAGAAGGATCACCCTCAAGAGGCAACCATGCAGACTCTACTTTTAAAGGTGTAAGTGAATTTGGATTGTGATCATACAGCAAAGTTGTCTGTCATTTCTATGACTACTGATACGGGAATGTATCTATATTCATATGTGTATACCTAGATACAGTATTAGATCTTATATATTAAATACAGGCATAACATATATATTATAATGTTGCTATGCTGTAAGGTACCTTTAAAAGTATCTTTCAAACAAATATTTTTAACCACATACATTTCTAACCACTTATTTCCCTGGTGGTAGGCACAACTTTCCTCCAAGGCTCTGGACTGTATTCTACATTTTCAGTTAAGTTCTGACTTGTCCTTTTATTCACTGTATCATTTTAGATCAATCCAATTTCTGTCAAATCCGGAGCTTGGGAGCCTCCACTAATTAGCACAGCTGAGCATGGACTCTGAAATGTGAGGCAGATTAACATCTGGAGTGGAGCACCCTGGGAGCCCCGACCCAAGGGAGAAGTGGTTACAATCCCAGGCGTCTGCTCCACCAGCTCACCCCCGGGCCCTGGCTTTGGTGCAGACTCAGGTGTGTGGGCAGCAGCCAGGCCGTGCCGAGTCAGACCAGCCGGGCACCAGCAATGCCAGCTTTGCACCTGCCAGCCATGGAGTGGAGGCACAGGGTCACTGAAAGTCAAGGGGGACACCGGCGAGCTAGGCAGGTGGCTTGAGGCTCACGCTGGAGCCAAAGCCTGGGGACTGGCCCAGCTGCAAGACCAGGGCAGGTCTCCGGCCTTCTGGGCATCCATCCCCAGAGATGGCCACTGTGCCCGGAGCAGTCTGTAATGGGTTTGTAGGCCGTTCCATTCTGTACCCATTCCCTGCCCACTCTAGCTGATCACTCAGTTCCCCAATCCTCAGCCCCAGTGACACCAGGTTCTAAGAGCTGTTAAAAATATTGGCAAAGAAGAGAAAGTATTCATTAGGAAGCAGGAAATAGGATTCAGGCTCCCTGCACAAAAGTAAGGGGATTTCCAGCGCACTAACACCTGCTCTCCTCTACTGGGCCACAAATTTCCATGACTGCCTTGTGTGTGTGATTTCTGTCGCTTTGATCCATGGCTGAACCTCAAGTTCCAAGAACAGCATCTGGCCCATAATTGGTACACAACAAATGTTTGTTGAATGAATAATTGTGTCAAGCCCTGTCAGACAATGTAGATAAAAAACATCTCAGCATCTCAAATATCAGAGCCCCCATGCCTGCCCCAGTTTACAGATGGAAAAATGAGAATTGCAGACAAGGAAGATGTGCCTGGATCACACCTCATCCAGTGCATTGTCCAGAATTCAGATGCCAGCCAGGTGGATTCCTGATCCCTCGTGCCTGGGCTCTCATTCCCGAAAGCACGGGTCCTTCACACTCCGGCTCACAGAAGTACAACCACTTCCCTCTGTTGTGGACACTCCACAGCCTGACTGATTTCCCCCAACCCCCTGTTGCCAGGACACGGCCTGTAAGTGCTCTGACTCTGACTGTGTCACCCGCCACACGCACCGTCTGCTCTGTCTGCCCTGTTCACCTCTCTGCGAAGCATCGGCCGCAAAGCTCGAGCTGACCAGTGCCCAGAAGTCTCCTGGAAGACTCACTAGAGACAGATGTGGGGTCACACTCCCACACCGCAGGAGCCCCACACTCACCCCAATTACGCTAAAGGGAGTGTGTCCTTCCTTCCGTGTATGCGGCCAAAGGGGCTGTGTGCCGAGGGCCTCGTGGGCTCTGCACACTGTGACCCAGCTCATGAGCCGGATTTGACCGTGAAAGACCCCTTGTGAGAAGGGAAAGAGCCCAGCCCTGAGACGGCCCCTCCAGAGCCGTGCTGGCCGCGATAGCTTTCTAGTGAGGGCCTTTGCATCAGGAGCTGGACAGGATCGCACAGCAGCAGAGTGGCCACAGGACAAGACCACACTTTTGGCACCCACAGGACTGGGTCTCCTGAGCCATGGGCGCTCTTCCCTTAGAGCAGTCCCCACAGGCGGCTCTCGTTTTCCTAAAGCTTCGTCTTCACGCCAAGACCGTCTTCCTTCGAGTTTTACAGCTGTGTCCTGTACAGCAGACTTCGTTCACCTTCTGGGAATGAGCCTCGGGCCCGAAGCACAATAATCCAGAGCAGCATCGAAGGTGAAGATTATAATCCACTCCGGGGCCTTTCTGAGCAATGGCTGGACAGCCACACAGAGCAGCAGGTGATTCTCGGCCATCGAATTCACGCGCTGCTGAGAGCAGGGACCTGGCAGTAATGCCAGCAGTAACTTCACGTTTCAGACATGCTCGGGGCATAGAGGTTAGAGATGAGAGAAGCGCTATAGTTCAATAGTCCTTAGCCATTAGAATAAACCACTCCGTCTGAAGGTGGCCCGAACTATTCCCTCTATCTTTTCTTCCCCTGCAAAAACAAAAAACAAAAAAAACAAAAAAACCTAGAAGTTAATCTAGAAAAGGGCTAGAGGTGAGCAAAGGCCTAAGAAAACAAAGCTCACAAGTCAGGAACAAGGGCACACTCGATGCCCCGATCACGACGCAAGGGGCCGTGTGTGCCAGCGAATGTGGGATTTGCTGCCTTTCCTTCTTCGTCCCCTGCAACCTGGAGGCAAACCCAGGCCTCCCACGTGCCAGGCGAGGGCGGTGCCACCGGCCACATCTGCAGCCCGCACGGTCCTGGGCTTGGGGGCATCTGAGACACAGCGGGCCCTGCCGAACAGCTGATACCACTCAGCGCCCCACCTGGGGCTGGACCTGCTCGCTCTGCCGTCCACCTGCCAGTCAGGAAAGAGGCTTCCGGCCAGCGAGTCCAACCTGATGCACTTGAGGCTGGGGCTTATAAAGAAAAGAGGTTTGGATGCTTAAAGTCCTAATAGCGCAGGACTCGGGGCCACGTCAGCCATGGCAGATGGTGCCAGGATGACAGGGGCTCAGGCGGCAGTGACAGCTCCCCCTGCTGACCGGAAGCCAGGGCGAGAGGCAGGGCCAATCTTGCAACTCCCACGAGGCCCCTCCTCTTAAAGGGGCACCACTTCTCATCACTGTCACACAAGTGTGTCGCTCTCAATACATGAATTTTGGGGGAACATGCTCAAAATGTACACAGACTGTAGCAGCAGCTCACTGTCAGAGATGTTCTCTAGCCTTGTTTTGTTTTGTTTGAGACAGGGTCTCACTATGCAAGTAGATCGAGCCGGCCTCGAACTCACAGAGATCCTCCTGCCTCAGCCTCCCAAGTGCGGCAATTATAGGCATGCACCACCACACCTGGGCTCAGCCTTATTCTGGCTTTCCCTGGACGGAGAGTGCACGAGCTGAGAGCCAAAATAGCTCGCTCTTTGCTCCCTTGTTCGGCCTGCCCCAGCATGGTGGGCTGTCCTCTACCTGCTGCACCTCCCCTCCACACACATACTTGCTCCCCAGTGGGGGTTGCTGCCCTGTCGTGTTTTGTTTCCATGACGCATCATTTCCACACCCCCAAAGGACTAGAGATGCACAGCTCCCTTGCAGGCAGCTCCTCCATCCTGGGACCATAGCTGTGAGAACTGACTGACCACTGTGTCCTGGTCACAGGGAGACGGCCTGGCCCTGGAGATCACGCGGTGTTCAGGGTGACTTCCTGGACCCTCACAGCCCATCAGCGGGGCCCTGGGCCTCACACCACTTCGAAGCGACTTGCACAGGGAGCTGCAGAACCTTCATTGTGGTCTGGACACTGAGCAGCTCCCTGGGCTCCACACCACAGAGGCCAGCGGCCACCTGGTGAGACAGGCAGGTATCTCCAGACCTTGGGTCAGTGTCCGCAGCTGCTGAGCTGGAGACATGGGGATGGAACTGCACAATCCCACCCCGCATGGAGGAGGCCCAGGAACCGGCATCTGGCATCTGGACTCCCCCACAGAACTGAGGTCCCTGTGTGTGACATTTGGGACCCCAGTTCACCTCAACAACCCAGAGAAATATGTGTTCATAAATGTAGTAAGTAGCAAATTCTTTTTTTTCCTAGTATTAAATATTGAACCCAAGGCCTGAGCTACATCCTCAGACTTTTTAAAAACTTTTTATTTTGAGAAAAGTTCTAAGTTGCTAAGTCACCCAGGCTGGGCTCAAACTTGGGATCGTCCTGCCTCAGCCTCCCAGACTGACAAATCCAGATTGAAAGCCAAGCCTCCTGCGTCTAAATCTGATGTCTTTTCCAGGATACGTGAAGAGGTGGTTAGACAGTCATCACTAGGGGAGTGCCAGACAAGTAAGCCCTCGAATGGACTGGGATGCACTGTGTTGCCCTGCAGGTGGCAGGACACCCTGCCTGACCTGCAGGAGGGCACCTGAGCAGGTGAGACCCGGCCAAGTGACATCTCTTCAAAGATGACCAGAGCCAGTTGAAGAGTAAGATGCTACTGGACTGAAAAGTATCCGTTAGCCCAAGAAATGACACAGACAGCAGCCCTGGCCAACCTTTATAAACAGAGTCTTGAGAAATGGTTACACTTGTGGAATATTAGGAACCAAAGTGGCCCGGGGATTCCAACGTTAACTTCCTCTGTGCAGACCACTATGGCGGGTCCATTCAAAACCAGCCTGTGTTCCGAAGAGCAGTCACTTTGGGGAGAAATAAAGTAAGCTGACAATGGCGGTGTGTGTGTGTGTGTGTGTGTGTGTGTGTGTGTGTGCCTTTTTCCAAAACCTTCATTGGATTTTCGGAACAATGGCAGTAACGGAGTAAAATAAAAACGCTCAGACCCGAAGGTAAAAGAACTACTGATGAGCTACATTTTGCTTGTGCTTCAAAACACAAAGCCCCTGCATGGCTCTGGGTGGACGGACACCGAGGGGCACGGGGAGCAGGGGTCTTGCTTGCGTCTGGCCGCGGCTGGTTGTGGATCATGCCGGCGACGGTCACTGTTATAAAGGCAGTCAGCTGTTCCCCGGAAGCCGGGGTGGCGACTCTTCCACGTGCATTCTCTGCCCCGGGTGGGGTGGAGAGGGACCTGGAGTCTGGCATCCATATCCACCCCTGGCGCTCAGTTCTGACGCTGTGGCCCCTACAGAATGGTAACTGCTGTCATTCTTAATGCCAGCTGCAGCCCACGAGGACAGAAAAGTTGTGCTTGGCCCTGGAGGTCAACTGTGTGGCTAATTTTTCCCTACTTATGTCTTCCTTGTATTGTTTTAGGGTGAAGAAAAGAAACCGCTTGCTCTGAGGGTGGGATAAAGATGTGTCCAGGGCTGCAGTGTTGGCAGGATGGGCCTTGGAAGCAGCAGCGGGGACTCCAGCTGTCCTGGTGTCACTCGCCTCTCTGCAGCACCCAAGTGAGACCCAGGAGCCGGCAGGGAGGCCACGGCCAAGGCCTGGAGTGACAGAGCCAGCCTGGGCCTGGAGATGCCTGTGCTGCTTACAGGAACAACAAAGCTGGAAGGACTAGGTTCTGACGGAGGAGGGTGACAAGGAGGGCTTTCCACACACTGTGCGGACAAAGGAGCCTGGGCTCTGACGTCTCAGCGGCTGTTCACGGCCTGAACCAGCATGGGTCCCTCTGTGGATTTGTGTGACTGTCTTCCCTGGGCCGGCTCAGAGCACGATCCCGGGGAGTGCACGGCCCAGGGAGGGGCTTCCACAGAAGGGAGCGGTGGCCTCCCCTGTCAGCCGCCCTGGCAGGGCCTGAGGAGGGCAGGCGGCGGAGGACAGCATGATTGGTCTTGACAGGGAAAATCCTCCCGGCTCTGTGGTCGGGCGTGTAGGACTCCATCACGACTCATGGGTGCTCAGGACACGAAGCGGGGATGGCCGGGGAAGTGAGGATGAGCTGAGCACGGGCAGGTGCCCTCTGCAGTGTCCTTCTCAGCTGGGTAGAAACATCGGTGATAGAACATCGCTAGGCTCAGTCCTGTGCAGCAGAGAAGGGCTTGTGAGCTGCGACACCGCCCCTGTCTCCGGCGTCCCCTGTGGCCCAGAGGAGTGGCCTACTGTAAGCCTTCGTTTTTGTACACCTTCGAGCTGCCCTGCAATAACCTAAGAAAGCTAACGCTGGATGTCTGCCCAAAGCTTTCCACGTCCCAGGACAGAGAGGGACTGAAGGGCATCAGACAGGGTTCAGAGGGCACAGAGCGACCCAGGAGGTCTGACGACCAGGCACGGGGTGGCAAGGAAGGGACTTCCTCCTGGGGAGGCACACAGAAGCCCGTGGAGCGGCGGTTAAATCCACGTCATGTCAGCAAAGGATGCAGGCCCTGAAAGGAGAGAAGTTCTTCCAGGAAGGCCTGACTGATCCTCAGGTTGCCTGTGGGCAAGGCCACGAGCAGGGCAGGAAAACACCCTGCACCACTCACGTGATGGGCAAGGAGAGAGATCCACAGGCCATAGGGCAAGTGTGAAACTTCCACGCATGCACGAGCCTCTGTGACCGTGAAACCACACCTCCTGCAGGTGCTGTGCCAGCGGGTGTTGACGAGAGAAGCAAAGGTGGAGGCGGCCCTTCCCTCCTTCCCTCGCCCCTCAGCCCGGTGAGTGCACAGCAGGACTCTCCGGGAGATGTCCTGCCCAGCGGGACATCTGTGTGGGGATGCGGAGGGCACGCAGAGGGACGGCGCAGTGGCAGCCTCGGCACTGTGCGCCTGGGGACTCCTCACTTCCCACTTCCCTGCAGAATGCCCTGAGGCCAGTTTCCAGCAGCCCACACAGCGGCAGCAGCTGTAGTGCTGAGTGCCCAGGAGACGCCGCAGCCCTGAATATGTAACAGCTCCGTGTGTCCCTGGGTGTGTGCCACAGCTCCTTGCTCTAGACCTCAATCTCCACACCCAGCCCCTTCCTGCCCAACTGCAGAAAATGCCAACTCGGGCAATTGCAAGTTTTCTCCATCATTTCTGGCCTAAAATTTCCTCCCGGCCTGCCTTTTCCTCCGGGCCAGCGTGCGGTCACAGATCCCCTCCATCCTGGCATCATCCTGGCACGTCCCAGAGGGTCCAGGCCTTGGCTCCCCCTCCGGATGCCCGCTCCAGGCCCAGGCCTTGGATGGGACCTGCCACGCACCTGGCTGCAGGTGGATCTCTGAAGCCCGGGGGCAGCTCCCCCGCTCAGTGAGGCCTCAGCTTCACGCTTCCCACCTTCAGGACCAGAGCGGTCTTTGTTGCTGTGCTGTGGGACGTTTATCAGCATCCTCAGCCTCTAGGAGCCAAAAGCACCTCACACTCTTCTCCTACAGGTTGTGAACCCGGAAATGTCTCCAGACGTGGTGAAATGCCCCTGGGGGAATCTATGGCCTCCTCCCTGTCTGCATAGGCCACGCTGTTGGCTCTTCTCTGCCCAGCGGAGCCGACTTGTGAGCCATCCCTGCTGCCCACGGCAGTGGGGCTGAGCCACCCCTGACCTGGGCTCCCTGACACGGCTCACTTGGGGCCCACTCGGCTGTGCGGGCACTCAGTGAGCTCTGGCTGCTGTCCCAGAGCAGGTGCACCCCTTGACCCTCTGACCTTGGGGTGACTCTAGCTGTTCTATCAGGGTCCTGGGCACTAATCCAGAGGGACAGCTGCCCCAGGGTGCTCATCTGTCAAGGTGGTTTGGTTTGGGTCTTCCCAAAGCCTGAGCCTCCCTGCTCCCCACCCACGGGGAACGTTGAGGAGCTGCTGGGACACAGGCCCAGCATCCCCGGCAGAGGACAGGGAAGTCAGACGCAGCTCCCTCGTCCTGGCACCTGGGGTCACCGGCTGGTGTCCCCCTCCCTCAGGGCTTTCACTCCACTCCCACCACCACAAAGGTCACGTCTGCCCCAGAGTGGTCTTGGGATCTGTGACGTGCTTCAGTGGTGACATCGGCAGTGGGATGGCCCAGCCAGGTGTCTCCTGTGTAGGCCTTGGTGGGGCTTCAGTGCCCGGCTTCTGCGAGCTTCTCCACTTTCCAAGCCCGGGTGTCTAGCCTCTCACATCCTTTCTGCACACGGACTCTCTCTGCAGGTCCCCTGTACCCAGTGTTTGTGACTTGCAGCCAGCACCTGGGGTCACTTGTGGGAGCTGCTCCTTCAGAAAGCCCAGCCCCATCGCACCCCAGCTTCCTGCTTCCTCCCTGCCTCTTCCTCCCTCCCGGGACAGGATCTCAGCACCGACAGGGATGGCTGGGAGGGAGAAGCACGGCTGTCTAAGACCTGGGGAAGAAGGTCTGCTTCACAAGTTCCCAGAGAAAGCTCAGCTTTACCTGTACGACTCCTCGATCAGCATCGCTTGTTTTTTCCACTGGAAACCAACAATTCAATGTCTTTTCCTCTGGTTCAACTTTCATTGGAGATCAAGACATTTCAATGGTTTGGATCATATAAGCATGGACATTGCAAAAGGTGTGTGTGTGTGTGAGAGAGAGAGTGTGTGTAAGAGAGGGAGAGAGAGAAATTGGGGCCACGTGTCAATTAAAACTTTAACAACAAAGCTAGCTGTTTGGTATTTAATTCCCGCTAAGACCCCATCAGGAGAGAACAAGCCCTGATTTTACAGAAGTGTGTGCCGAGGTGCGATCAGAGACACCAACAGCATGCCACACCCACCAAGGTGGCAGATGGTGCATCTTGGGACCAAGCTCCAACCTGTGCCACCAAAACCTTCGTACTTCGCACCCACTCCAGAAATTCTGTTCGGGCAGGAGGAGGGTGTGCCCCCTGCACCTTCCCATGATCTTCTGCGTCATGTGGCTGTAGCACGTGGCATCAGCAGGGCCACCACATGGTTTCCAGGGGAGCTTCAGCTGCACGGGGTTCAGAAGCAGGGTCCAGCTCTGTGGCAGAGTGATGGTACCAGGTGCCCAGTGCATGGCCAACCCTACAGACATAGCTTTTGAGGTCCAGACATCAGTGACCAGGTCCAGGAAGTGATGGGTGTCTGGGGCCACTGTGTAGGCTGCAGTATCCTATCTCCAAGTGTCAGTAATCGGTGGCACCCAGAGAGACAGAACAAAAGCCAGCAGCTATTTGGGGTTTAATCTACCCATTTGGCAACATTTTCTCCTGCAACAGGAAAAAGATCATCTTAGGTGTGTGCTGGAGGCGCTGACAACGAGAGAAACCATCCCCGTGAAAGCTCTGGGGTACCCTGAGATTCTGCCCATCTGGAGCGTGTGCCCTGCATTTGTGGATGCCTGTGGTTTGCCTAATTACATTTTCACAGACCACAGGAAACCACTGCGCGCTTCAGTGGCACCACCCGAGCGGCCTAATGAGCTTCCGAATCCTGTGTTATGAAACTGTCGCGGATTATTGTCACGAAGCAGCTGCCTTGTGACTTTGGCAGACTGGAAATTTGGGGTACCTGCGTTTTACTAATAATTCTTTGTAATTATAAAAATGCTACATGACTTCAGTTACACACAATGAGTATTTTCACCATGCTCTTTTCAGACGCGTTCAAGTTCCCCAGCGCTCTGGTGGCCATTGTTCCTTGGAGCAGCCTACAGGGACTGACACGTGTCCAGCGCTGCTGCCTCGTCCTTCAGCTGAGAAGGACTTCGGGCTTCTTCCTAACGGAAACAAAGACCTGGAGATGATTGATCGGTACTAGGTTCCTCTCTGGTAGCTGCATTAGCTAATGTATGCTTGTCTGTTTATCTTGTTCACAGAGTACTTTGTTCTAACCCGAGCCTCTGCATCAGTTCTGTGGAAAGCACAGTGAATGTAAGTACTCCCCTGCACTGTTACCGAGGGGCTAATGGTCTCGCTGGTCTCACAGGGAGGTGCTTCTTGCCCTTCCTGGTGAGCTATTTCTCCTTCTCACTCTTTGCTTTGTGATTCTCTGCAACCCCTGGAGCATAGCCGCCACACCCATGGCCCCTGCTCCCATCTCCTGACACCCCCGTTTCTTAGTGAGCCACGTGGCGCACGATGAGAGCAGGTGGAGCATGGAAAGTACTTTCTGTCATGTGGAGCTGCTCCGATCTCTGGGGGAGGGACACCTCACCCTTCCTGGGCCATCCATGGAAATCTTGGGTCCCCAAGGTTCCCCCACCCTAAAAGAGAACACAGTGAACACGCTGGAGAATAATGAAATTAATGTATTATACATATTCACCACATTGAACTTGGAACGTGCAGGAGAACACACATACACACGCACGCACACACACACACGCGCACACACACATAATAGCATCACCTAGAGATAAACCCAGGTCTTCAATTCTGTACGTATGTTTGTGTATAATTGATGAAAAAGGATTATATCATAACAGTGTCTCATTCACTGATTTTTAAAATTAATAACATTATTTTCTTATGATATGAAAACACTCTACCAGAAGACTGTTAGGTAATACAGTGTATGACTTTATCATTACATAATTAAACCTAATACTGCTTCTTTAGGATAATTTTTCATCATGAATTACATACATTATATAAAGATTTCCGAGGATATTTGTGCATATCTAGCTATGTCCTTAAGATAAATTTCCAGAATTGGAATTGTTGCATCAAAAAGTAAGTTCGAAAGGGAGCTCTCTCTTCTTGACCTGGTTCTAGTAATTCTGCTCCCCATGGTTTGTAGTACACTTTCTGTTGCTATAATTAAATACCACAGACTAGGTAATCTACAAAGCATAAAGGTCTATTCAGCTCAGGGCTCCTGAGGCCGGACAGTCCAAGGTGAAGGGTCACATCTGGTGAGAGCCTTCTTGCTGATGGAGACCCCACAGAGAGAGGGATAAGGTTAGATAAGAGACCCAAAGAAAAATTGGCTTTGATAACAGACACACTCTTAAGACAGGGCATTTGCCCGTCACCCTGTGAACCCATGAATTCAGGAGAGGATTAATCCCCACACGAGAACAGGTCCCACCTGGTCTCCATTCTCGAGACCTCACAGTGAGGATGCAGTTTCAACATGAATTTTGGTGGAAAGCATAGCACGTGGTTACTTTTTGACTTCCGGATCTGTCAGTTCTCACACACAGACCACCTGGAGCAGTCCATGGAGGGATCTTTAGGATGCAGATTCCTGATGGTCACTGAGCTGTAGCTCAGAGGTCTGCAGAGCTGAGCCCCTCCATGGCCCTTGCTCAGGAACACCACCCAGCTCCATAACTAATAATCCTATTGCACTTAAGATGTATGTACAGTGGACCCTTGACTTATGAACTCAATTCATTCCCGAGGGCTGGTTGTAACTCAAGTTGGTCAAAGAAGGCTCAGGCTCCTCTACACAGCCTTCAAGTTCTCTCTCCTGTACACGGGCAGATCTCAGTGACCTTAGAGAGACATTAGACCAGAATTTCTCAGTGAACCCCACACAGGAGAGCATGACAGCAGTCGTGTTTCTTCCAGAACTCCCTAAGGGTTAAATTTGTACCTGAGACCATATAGAAGCACAAGTGGCTGGCATTTGGGTTGTAACTCAAGACTTTGGTCATAAGTTAAAACAAAGATTCCAGTTGTAACCCAAATTCTTGTTTGTTTTGTTTTGTTTGAGGCAGGGTCTCACTATGTAGTTGAGACTGCCCCAGAATTCACTATGTAGCCCAGGCTGGTCTCAAGCTCACAGTGATCCTCCTGCCTCAGCCTCCCGAGTGCTGGATTACAGGTGTGCACCACCATGCCCAGCTGACCCAAATTCTTCATATGTCAGGCCAGTTGTAACTCGGGGGTCCACTGCACCTGGGGTCTGTCTGACTGACAGCCATGCTCAGACTGCAGACCTGGAAATTACTGTCATGAAGGAGGAAGCTGATGCTCACAGATTCCTAAATCAGGAGGCACAGCAGGCCAGGCAGGGCCATGTGGGGAAGGACAGGGCTGGCCAAGGGTCAGAAGAGGAAGAGGGAGAAGGTGACCTAGAACTTCCTGGGGTTTATAAGGGAAGGAAAATCAAGCCAGGGTGGATATGCAGAGTTAGCTTAGAGTTTGGATAGTTTAAATCATCCTGGGGGGCCTTGAATCTCCCTAGTGGTCCAGGACAGTGTGTTGGGCTCACTTGGGGCAGAGAGACATTGCTTTAGTGAGAGAGATTGATAAAGGAGCTGTTTGGGGCTGTGGGCTCTGGACTGGTTGGTTGGTTTATCAAAGCAGAAATCACAGGGCAGGGCAGCTGCTGCCTCTAGGATTTAAGGAACCCTGGTATCATAGGCAGCCAAGTTAGACAGAAATTATAGGCAGTCAGACAGGATGGGGCTAGAGGTGCATCAGTTGAAGGCCAGGCCTTCAAGATAAAGATACAAGGGCCAGGCCCACATGCCTCTTCAGAGGATCAGCCATAACTTGAGATTATACTGTGACTGGTATCACCTGGCCCATTAAAATCTAGATAGACATCAGTCACCCAGGTGGATGACCAGAGCACCCAGAACCAGACTTTCCCCCAAAATGTCTTTGACCTATGTACCCTTCCTACATGACTCATTTTTCTAGACTTGTAACCCTACAGGCTGCTTGTGGTGTGACGCACCCATGCTGTGCCCACACTGTGACTTTGTTGTATAAACTACCCTGACGAAGGGCCTTGGTGACAGCCCACTTTCGGGACCCCTGGTGTTTCTCAGGAGCTCTTTCTCAATAAAACTTTCCTGCTCTGAACCTCTGTTATTTCTTAGAATTCGTTCTTCGATTTCGGGGAACACAAATTTGGTGTAACTGACACCTAGCAGGTTGGGAGTTGTATTTCTGCTATATCCTAGGGAAGGCAGCCTGGCCTGTACCAAGGCTCCAAATGCCAGTGTATGGGGAGTACAGAGAGTAAGAAAATATACCTCCACTCCGAACTGTGAGGCCACTGTGCCAGGACTCCTGATGACAACCTCCTTTGGAAATAGCTATATAATGGCTTTGCGTTAGAATTGGGCCAGCCTCCGCCTGATTACAGCTCCTTATTCCCAGAATCCCTGTCCTGCTGATGTCTCCTGACACCCACAGAAGTCCCCGAGCCTCCCTCCAGCTAAACAGCCACAGCAGAGACTACTGGATTTGTCCCTGAATCCACCTACCCCACACGAGGCAAAAAAGCAGCACCCCCCAAATCAACACAGGTTTGCTTCCTTTCCATGGTCTCCATGGAGAGACGGACTGGACAAGGCCTGACATTCTCGGCAAGATGATCTTCACGAACTAGCTGTGGATTTCAAAATATCCCTGTATCCATATCACTTCATTAGTATGGAATCAAAAATTACTTCTAATTATGGAATACGTGTTTTGAAAAAGAAAGGAGAAAACAAGTTTTTTTTATCACAATCCCTGTTACTTCTCTTTTGTAGGAAAAATCTAAAATTGGACCAAAAATAAATAGGACTATGAGCTTTTGACAGTTCTCCTTGCGATTGCATTACTAAATATTATTATTTCTATTCATAGTTTACATCGCTTCTGATAGAACTGTCATTAGGGGAAACAAAAACACAACAAAAATCCTTTGAAATCCTCTTGGGTGCGTTCTCTAAATAGGTGGGCATTTGCTATCGCATCTCAATTCTTTTCTAAAAGGTCAGCTAATTTTACCTTCTAAAATCATTGATATTTAAATTCAGCGTTTCTTTAATGTTTAGTTATTTGGCAAGCATTGTCAAGTCTTTTCTTGTGCACATCAGTAAAAACGCTCTTTTCTGCTAGCCAAACACAGCGTGGTGTGTAGCCCGGGAGATCTCCCCCAGGAGAGGGGGTTCCACCCCTTCAGCAGCCTCTGGCCTAGCAGGCAGTCCGCGGGCTGTGTCTGCAAGCTGTGTTTCTCCACATCCCCTGCCCCTCCAGCGTGAGCCCAGCGTGGGCAGGATCCGGGAGACCCTGGGGTCCCCAGCCTCCAGTTTCTGTTTTTCCTAAGCTTGAAGCCTGGGCCTGGAAGAGGCATCAGACCAGGCTAGGCAGGTGTGCCTGCTGCCGCCTCCGAGCTGATGTACCCCACAGCCTGCCCCGGAGGATAGGCGATAGGTAAACCAGCCTCGCCAGCCCCTGCAGCCCAGGACACCTCATCTGGACCCTTTGCATGGGTCTCTGCCGGCTCGCTGAGCACCAACATTTCCTGGCACCCAGAGTTAGGTGCAGGTTTCCTACACATCTACGCTGCTCTGCTCGGGTGCTGCAGAATGGAGCCACTGGGCCAGAGCGTCTGCCCCTCTAGTGGCCCCACGAGTAGATTCCTGTCTGGTTCAGTTACGTCCACTCTCTAAAAACTTTCCTCAAATGTTGAACACTGAGCTCTTGCCAGTGTAATGCTGTTTCATTTCGCTTCAGCCCAGATCCAAAATGCTAAAGCTGCTACAAGGACATTGCAGCTGTCTTTTAGAAATGAAAGGAATAGGTAGAAGTTTTTGAACACTTGGCAGGAGTGAAAGATCCTTGCAAGATCAGCTTGAAGAGTTAGAAGATAATGCAAGCTGGGTTCGAGTTAGCAGCAAATGTTACCTAACACCCCAGATACGCCATTATTCAGGGTTCCAGAAAAGGCCCAGAGAGAGCTTTTAGCAGGACTTGCCCTTTGCTAAAAGTGAGCGCCAGGTCCAAGCTGTCTGATGAGTTGGATGCTTGGCCTTGCACACGTCAGCCCTACCGTGTCAGCTGCTGTTCCACAGAAAAGGGGTCCACCGGGGTCTTGGTAGCAGACAGGTCACTGGCCTCCCTCGTGAACTGAGGGTGTGGTTCCCAGATCTACAAAGCCTCCCCTCCTCTCCCAGGGCAGCATCTACCTGCACAGGTATTCTTGGGGCCGTGCCAGACAGGAAGAGCTAGATCTCCAGCCCTGGGGAGCGGCTCCCCGTCCTATTTCCTTTGCTGTCCCACAGGCTGAAACTGATTACAGGAGGAGGAGGAGGAGGAGGAGGCTTCCGCTGTGGAGCTTTCTTGTTTCTTCAGCCTTGCAAACACAGAAGAACTTCTGTTGTTTGGGGCCAGGGGAACCAAAAACAGGGAGCCTTGCCTATTGGGGGAGCCCTTCAGGAGGGAGCTCTGCAGGGTCTGTCCCCATCAAGCTGACCCACAGCCCTTTTCCACCGGAAATGCTGTCACTTTCTATTTCCTTGGGACTCTGGCTAGTGCTACAAGGACGTGCAGAATGGACAAAGGCTTTGAATATAAAAGCATCCTAAAACTGTGCCACTGTGATGACTTATATCACTGAAGCCTGTGCCAAACTTTTCTTCTATATAGGATTCTAACAATAAACATGTTGGATAATAGTGGCTTTTTTAGGACTTGTTTCAAATTTTTCAAACTTGACAAACAGTGAATATAGAAACAGATGAAATGGGGGGGTGCATAATTGTCAGAGAAAAGGCTGTGGCTAAGGAAATTTGGTTTCCCTCTAGGCGATTTAGCGAAGCAAGCAGCACCACCAGTGGGGGTTAAGGCCACTGGTGTGCTGTGTCCAAACCCTCAGCACGGTGCCCACCCTGGGTGGACGTATAAGTGTGCCTGGTGCGTGAGTCAGGCTAACACGAGCGTGCGAGGACGCCTCACAAGGGAGGAGGCTGCAGCCTCATTTGGCCGAGCCCCGAGACACCAGCAGGCAGCAGCTCTTGACGGCCCATCGGTGCAGGACAGCTGATTTGTTCTGTGGACTTCTGGCTGCTTGGCATCACCCCTCATCTTCTTTTCTCCTTCCTGATTCGGTCTAAATTTGGGATGGTATAGGCAAAAGAGGGAGAGAAAGGAAGTATGGCTGAGTCGGATGGCACTAAGTTAATTCCCCAGCTGTAGGCTGCCTGTCTGGTTCTCAGAGGGACAGTCGTTGTGGAAGACAAAACAGAGCGTCGTCTTACAAAGAAACGCAGGTTCTCAGTGGATTTCTGTGTGAGCAAAGTAGCTATACCCATCGCAGGAAGGGTCCAGGAGGGCGAGGAACTGAGTAACATTTTGTCCACACAAAAGAGAGTGTGACTGAGCAACCCACCATGGCTTAACTGTCCACAGTCTAAATGGCATCTAAGCTGCATGCAAAAGTCTGCGAAGCCTTGAGGGGCTGCAGGCGATCAGGAGCTTTTCCCGATGGCGAATGCTGCCGCAGCCCACAGCAGCGAGGTGGGCGACGCACACAGCTGGTGCCAGGGGCTTGAGCATCCGTCTCATGGAGCCCAGGTGGCTACTTCCACAGCTCAGTCTGGGAGCAGCCTGGCCAGAAAAGGAAACTGAGGCACAGGGAGATGAATGGATTTGCACTACTCGGGCAGCAGGTGGCAGAGCTCAGATCCAGAGCCCAGCCTGTCTGTCCCGGAGCCCAGGGCCCCCTGCCCCTATTCCCGAGGGCCATGTGCCCTTTCCCATGCTCCTCTTGGGCCTTCCCGCGGCCACTCCCATCTGATGGAAACCCTCGCAGCTCAAGTCTGGGATTCTCTTTTTAGTGACAGGGTTCTGCTGGCTTTGCTTTGGACTTTTGTTCCATCTTTCACATCTGCAAGAAGGCAAGGGCCAAGTGCTGCCAGACCTCTTCTCAGCCACCTTCTTTGCCCTTTGGGCTGCAGTAATATCATTGTGTGTTTCCTGTGCCACTCTGAGCCTGTGGCTCCTCCGTATTTCGTGCTAATTTGTTTGTCTTCATCCAACTCCTGTTCCTGCTACAGAACCCTTCTTGGGTAGTACTCTTGCCACATATTTTCTTTGATCACCAAGTCGAGGCCTTTCCCTGGTGTTAGCATGGGCAGGTGATCCTGAAATCGCGTATCTGCTCGTTTGTCACCTCTCAGCTCCAGAGTCTCCATAGCAGAGAATAGAACAAGATACTTTGTTCAAGAATCTGCTCAGGGCTGGGGATTTAGCTCAGTGTTTCTGCCACCTGCTTCGCAAGAGTAAGGTCCTGAGTTCCTCTCATGCTACAAAAAAAAAAAAAAAAAAAAAAAGAAGAAGAAGAATCTAAAGAATCTGCTCTGAACAAAGCCATGTGGCATTGCTGTTTCCTAGTTGGAGAAATATTTTCCCTTCAAGAAAATGAGGATGTATCTGGAGTTTATCCCCTTTTCCAGTTTATACATTGCCCTAGGAGAGGAGCAAGGAAAAGGCAATCTCCAAGGAAAGCTTGGCTGTGGGCTGCAGGATCCACAGTGGGAGGCGCACCCAGGTGGATGACACCCTGGAATGCTTCCCATGAGCCACACTGGACAGGAAGCTGCCTTCCACACAAAGATCCGGTCACCGTGTGACCATCCCCATCTGTCTCCCTGTGGCCACAGCTCTTGCTTGGGCAAGTCCTTACAGGGCAGCAGAAACCTCAGGCAGGACAAAGCGTTGCCCAGGAGTCAAGAAACCAGCTCTCCTCCTGCTCTGCTGATCTAGTTAGATTAATGTTTAAAGTCAGTGCAGGAGTACAGAAAAAACATGGAGCGTCTAAAATCTCAAAGCGTCTAAAAATGGACTAGCATGGGAGCCGTAGCTCAAGGGTAACTAGGTTCCCTCCTTGAAACTCTACTTGCACACCCAGGGAACATTGGGTACCTTTCTGAGCCCCACCTCTGAGATATGGACTTAGAAACAGCACATGGCTGGGCGCCTGTCCTTCCCAGGCTAGAAACCATTTAGGACTGCCAGGATGGGGAGTACTTGCATATTTGGGTGCACTGTATCATTTTATTTTGTACATTCTGTTTCTTGTGTTTTCTAAATTACTGCCCTCTCAGCTTTCTTTGGTAATGTTTGAAAATATTTTTCCTCACCCTCCTGTTGTTTTCCCTTGGTTAGTTTAGTAATTATGTATCTTCCTCTCTATTCAGTTTTATCGGTTCTGAAAAAGTCTCTCCTTAATTTTTATTTTCCTCTTTATTTTTAATTTTTTTATTAAAGATTGCAAAGATACATGATAACAAGAAATGAAGATACTAAATAAAAATTTCAAATATGCATATATATGACAGCAAAAAAAGGATATGAAATAAACAAGAATTTATGTAACACAGACTAATCAAAATACATTAGTTTGATGTGATCTTCAAACATTTTCTTTCTCATTTTCTTATATTTTTGAAATAATGCAATTATAAATAAAACAAAGTTACATATTATAGTTGAGAAACTGTCCTCAAAATTTTATGATTTATAAACTCCTTGGTTTTATTAATTGATAAATATCATATACTTGTTGATTGTACCACTTACATTTTCTAACAAAACTTCCCACAGAAAAAAATATATTTATATTTGAAATCCAAAAGCAACTAAAAAAATTTCACATTTTTAAGATCATATTTTTCTTTTTATATTTTTTTATATTTTATTATATCCCATACTTATTTTTATTATATTTTTATAAGCAAAATGATAGAATTTAACACCATTAGATATGTAATATTCTTCCCAAATGAATGACTATGTTAACAAAACTTCCCACAGAAAAAAATATATTTATATTTGAAATCCAAAAGCAACTAAAAAAATTTCACATTTTTAAGATCATATTTTTCTTTTTATATTTTTTTATATTTTATTATATCCCATACTTATTTTTATTATATTTTTATAAGCAAAATGATAGAATTTAACACCATTAGATATGTAATATTCTTCCCAAATGAATGACTATGAAGTCAAACATGTAATTTAAAGAAATCATAAGGTTGCCAGAGAAACTATCAATATGCCAAATGTCCACAATCCTACCACATTCATGCCCATGTTTCTCATTTAATAGTGCACACTTATGTGTAAAAACATACCCCCCACACATATACACAGTGCATGTTTTCTACCATACAATATATACTTAGGTATAATAAAATAGTGCAGTGATGTGTGGAATGTTGGTGATTTGTACAATTTGAGAAAAAACAAATATCACCTTTGAGGGAGTTGGAGAATTTGTAATATGTACCAGATACTAAATGATATTAATGATTAAGTATAGTTATAATAAAATTTACTTAAAAATTAATATTTGTCATCAGTAGAAAATAGGTACAAAGATATATTGATAACATAACAACATTTATCTTAACAAATTTCCAACCCAACAAGCTGTACTGACAGAAAAGGAAGTTTGTAGAAAGCAGAGATGAAAGAGCAGAATGACAGATGGACCTTAACAATTTTCATACTACTCATATATACAGATTTCATAAATTCTCAAATAAAAAAGCAAAGGAATTGAGAACCAAAATAACTCATCAATTTGGTAGACCAACATACAGAGACAAGGATTAATGTATTGATAAATTTTGAAAATATGAAATGTAAAGCCTGAGATTTTGCTCAATAGTGCTGCACCTGCCTAGCCAGAACAATGTGCTGAGTTTAATCCCCAGCATCAGAGGAAGAAAAAGAAAAAGGAAAAAAAGAAGAAAAGAGGAAAAAAAAAACATATATACTTTCTGACATACTCAATAAATTAAAAATAAATTATTTCTTATCTCTTCCTCTTGAATTGTTCCCTTCACAAGGATATAGTGAACTTCTTTGTCTCTTTCAATCAGTTTAAGTTTTCTTTGTCTATGAATAAGATTGCTAGCCCTGCTTTTTTTGGGGTGGGGGCTCCTGTTACATGAAGAAGTTTTCTGTCCTTTCACTTTCAGTCTATGGGCTTCTTTTCACACTAGACATGTCTTGTATACAACATATTGGATCTTGCTTCTTAATCCATTCTGCTGGTCTATTTCTCTTGATTGGTGAATTGAGCCAATAATATTGATGGTTATAACCAATATGTACTAACTTATCATTATCATGGTTTTTTTTTTTTTTTTTGCCTTCTCCTTTTAGTTTCTTGGCTTGCCTATTTGATTTGCTCTGTTGGGCTTCATTGTGTTGTTACCTTCATTGTCTTTTTCTAGGATATTGTTTAGAATTCTTTGTAGTGCTGGTTTGGTATTCATAAAGTTTCTCAGGTGTTCTTTATCATGGAAATATCTTATTTCCCCATCCATTTTAAAAGAAAGTTTTGCAGGATACATCAGTCTAGGTTGGAGGTTGTTTTCTTTTAGTACTTGAAATATCTCATTCCAGGCTCTCCTTAACCTAAGGGTTTGTATTGAAAAGTCTGCTGTGATTCTGATAGGCTTTCCTTTGAATATAATTTGTTTCTTGTCTCTTACTGCTTGTAGTATTTTGTTCTTCTGTTGGGTTTGTGGCATCTTGATTATTATATGTCTAGGTGTAGATTTTTTTTGATCATGGCTAGTTGGAGTCCTATATGCCTCACTTATCTGTATGTCAAATTCTTCCCCTCTGTTTGGGAAGTTTTCTATAATTAATTCTGCGAACAGCTTTTTTAAGTCATTTACATTTTCTCCTATTACTTCTTGAATTCCTATCAGTTTTATGTTATTCTTCTTAGTATTGTCTAAGAATTGTTGTGTCAATTTCTCACGATCCCCTACTGTTTTTAAGAGACCTCTCTTTTCACAGTCACTGACTACAATTTTATCTTCTATATCTGATATTCTATCTTTGGACTCTTTTATTCTTTTGTGAACACTCTCAATGGAGTTTTTAATCTCCTGGATATCTATTTGAATCTGTCCTATGGATTCCATTTCTTTCTTGTATTGGGCATTTATTGTTTCCAATTCTTTCTTATGCTGGGCATTCATGGCTTCTATCATGGTCCTGAGCTCATCTATTTTCCTCTCAGTTTCTGTCCTAGAGTCACGAATTATAACTTTCATTTTGCTCGTCATCTGATTATCTGGGAAATTACTTCTGTTTTATATTTCTCTAGAGCCTGACTGATCAGTTTTGTTACTTCCTGTGCCTTGAGTTCAGGGTGTCCTGATGATTCACTGTCAGACTCTTCATCCTCAGCTACCCCACTGTTTGCCATTGGCGAACTGGAAGGCTGTCCCTGTATATTGCTTAAGCGTTTTCTCATTTTTACTATTGTTGTTGGGTTGTCCTTAGTTTAACCTTTAGATTATTACTTAAATCTTCCTGATATAGTTGGGCTGTAGCCCATGAATCTCTAATGACTCATAGACAGTCTGATTTTCATAATAATACTGAAGAAAACAGTTCATTGAATCAATTACAATCCTTTATCCTAATTGATAACAATCAACACCACAATATAATGAAGCACAATTTGCAAATTGACCACTTATGGTAGTCATCAATCTAGCACCTTCAAACCATGTGAATTTAATTAAAATCAAGAAGCAATCCAAAATATGCTTACAGTAAATAAACTTTTCAATAAAGATATTTACCATTTACAATGGGGGCTTAAAACAAAGTTAAGACAAGAGGAGTAGATAAGTATAAGAATTAGAGAAGGTTTCATATGAAGCCAAAAGACATACAATGACCAGACAATCATCAGGAAATTGTTAAATTCAAAAAGAACAAACAAAATAGAAATATAGTAACCCTTGAGTGAAGTAGAATAACATAAGAAAAGAACACAAAGAAAAGAGAAAAAAATAATAAAAGAAGAAATCTGAATTAGGACAAGAGCAGAAACAAAAAGGGAGATGAGGGATACTATAGTGGAGTAAGAGACTGAGTTAGAGAAAGAAAACAAAAAGGAAAAAAAGAATTTGCAGAGTAGGATGAAAAGAAGAAAGAAACAAAAATGAGCTTGAAGGGCCTCTTTCAGACTATATCACTGCTGTCATAATATACAAAATGTGCTGCCATTTGCAGAGCCGAGTCCCCTGATCTCAATTAGCTGGTGGCAGAACTCCACAAAGCAGACTGAGCTTGGGCTACAAGGCCCAGACTGAGTTCCCCGACCTCCTGAAGGGCTGAACTCCACTCAGTTCTGCTATAAGTTTCCCCCACCACTTCTTTAAAGATGTTCAAAGTTGAAAGTGCCAGAAAATGCTCTTTATGACCACCTCTGCCTCTACAGAGTAGGTCCAAAGACTGGTATAATCAGGAGGTCTAAAAGCGTGAGGGGGAAGGTTGGGGGGGTTTGGGGGTACCCACGCAGCTACCTTTCTAGTGCTGAAGATGGCGGCAGTGGCACCAGCAAGGGAGGGCACGTAGGAGAAGACCCTCTGGCGATGAAGATGTTGGAATGCAGCCTGCAGGAGAGGGTGCCTTTTCCTCTTTATTTTTTATTTTTAATCTTTATCAGTCCGTTTGCAGTCCACATTGATTACGTTCCTCACGGGGAGCTGGTACAAGAACGTAACACATTTTAATTCTGTTCTCCTGCCCTCCCCTGCCCGCCTTCCAACTTCCTCCCTCTCTTGGTCCTCTTTCCATTTGCAAAAGACCTATCTCTCTGTTTCCTAGTCTCTACCTTTTATTTTGCTCTTTTTTTTTTTCCTTTGGTTTTTTGAGACAGGGTCTCACTATGTAGTTGAGACTGACCTGGAACTCACTTTGTAGCCCAGGCTGGTCTCGAACTCACAGGGATCCTCTTGCCTCAGCCTCCCAAGTGCTGGTATTACAGGAGTGCGCCACCACGCCCGGCCTATTTTGCTCTTTATTTATACTTTGGGTTTCTCATCTAAGAAAAACCCTGTGATATTTTAACCTGTGGGTCTGATTCATTTCACTACATTGTGGTCGCAGGGTGCATCCGTTTCCTTACAGAGGACTCAAATTCACATATACTGTTTCCCCACTTTCTGAATCATCTCCTTTGGAAATGCCACTTCTCGCCCACCCCTTTGTGCCCTTTGAACTCTGACTCAGACCCCCACAATGACCTCAGTCAATGCCCCTCCAAAGGTCGGCTTGACTCTGTTCACAATCTCCTTCCCCGCCCAAAGTCAGGAATTCAGATGAGGTTAATCTTATGGGGTGCAGCGATCAGGATGCTAACGCTGTCGGAAGCCACCCCAAGCTCACTAGGCCTCCACTGTAGGGAGGGCAGCGCCTCCTGAGCCCTCTAGGGAGCCTTTCCCTCACATCCTGAGACCCTAGATCCTGCCTAACTCTGCTCCCATACCCGGTGTGTTCAACACCATCAGGCTCATCTTGGGCTCCTCCTGGTTTGCCCCCATCCCTAGTGTAGGTGAAGTTGGGCCAACAAGCAGGTCAGTGACAAACTGTCTGGCTTCCAGCAAGGGCCCCAGGCCCTCCCGGGGTGGGCGTCACTCTGCCTAAATATTTGGAGTTCCTCAAACACCGCCGCCCGGGAAGCACCTGCCGATGCCCAGCAGGGAGGTGGCCACTCTGCCCTCCTAGCACCCGCCACCTGCCCAGGTGGACAGAGCATGGGCTGGAGGGAGACCATGCCAGCCCCACTCCTACCTACAGCCCTGGGTCTATCTACCCTGCCTGCCCGCCCTGCGTGGACCACAAGCCTGGTAGGACAGGTCCCTAGGGCCTCGCCTGCCCCTGTAGCTCTTTCCCCAGACTCCTGTGTGCATTCCAACACATACAGCATGCCCTATGATTTCATCTTCTTTTTGAAAAGGTCAGGGCTGTGCTGTTGTTCCAGTTCACTTTCTCCTAGAAGTCTCCACAGGACCCAAGTGCCATCCTCCCTCTACCCCGTGGGGCGTCCCCACTCCCTAATTTCACAGAGCAGCCTTGCCGCAGTCCAGGTGAGTCTCGGCCGTGTTTGGGATCTAGAGTCGGCAACAACTTTGAACTGAGAGGTACGTGAGGTAATGGTGCTCCATGGTGGGTGACGCCTCAAATTTCATAAAATAACAGCAACTTTGCCGAGGCAGAGTGCTGGGCCCTGGGTGGGCCTGACCCCATCGCTGTACACAGCACCTGGCCCACATACACCTGCCCCTTTAGGAGACACCTGGGGACCACACCCACGGCTTCTCTTATTCCCAGGGGAAGCGTGAACACAGGCAGCAAAGGGTTCCAAGCTCTTTGCCACAGAGGGGAAGTTGCTGTCTAGACTGTAATCACAAGGCCCTATAATTACCATGATTATTTAAGGCACTGAAACACCCGAACTTTAGTAAGGACAAAGGGACTCCTGTGTGCCAAAAGCCTATTGTAGCGCTGTCCCTGCAGACACCCGCTGCATGGGATGACGTCTCTGCCAGCCTTTGTGGGGTGCTGGTACGAGGGCCTATTGGAATCTCAGAGGAGCCACTGACAGAACTTCCTTAATGAGCTCTTTTTCAGTGGGCACTCGATTTACTTCCTCCGAGGTCAATTAGATGTTGACCCATCTGTGGCTGCCGCCGACACAGAAGCTGCTAGTATTCTACGCTTCAGTGCAGCTGTCAACAGACCCTATCTAATTCCCCTTTTCTATATTTTATAAGTACAACATGATTCATATGTGTATCTACACTGGTCAAAGCACATTTGCAAAACAACCAGAAGATCATGGCTGCCACCTCTATAAATATTGTATAGCTTTTAAGTAATTTGGCTTCCAAATTCTTCAACTTAGTCACCCTTAACCACGTTAACCAACGCAGCCACTCTTCCTTTTCTGTGGTTTTCTTTCCAGTTTCAGTAACACACAATCAGCTGTGATAAAAAAATATTAAGTGGAAAAGTCCACAAATAATTCATAAGCCTTCCGCTGCACCATTCAGAGTTGTGTGATGAAATCTCGTGCCATGGTGTGAATTGTTCCTTTGTCCCCCGTTGTGGTCAGGGTTTTGCATGGGAGATAGATTTAATGGGACACACAATTTATAGGATTACTTTATTATAGTCACCCAAAAAGTCAAATACAGAGGAATGCAAGAGATCCAGCCGCACACTAGCGGCCCAAACAAGTCAGCCAAGGGTCTGGATTCCTCAGCAGTGTCCCGCACCAGACCAGCTGAAGGCCCAGAGTCCCAGGCAGTGTCCTCCACCAGTCCAGCCAGGGGCCTGGAGCCCACAGTGATGCTTCATGCTTGTCCGTATCAAGGATCTGCACCCGGAAAGCCCCAAGGCCAGTGGAGGAAGCCAGAAAACCTGCACCAGTGAGGTGAAGGATCTGTGCCACCAGGTTGAAGGATCCACACGGGAGCCCAGAAGTGATGCTCACGGTGAAGACCGGAGCTCCCATGATGAGAACAGCAGCCATTCCCAGGGACAGCGAGGCTCCCAGCTCCTCCTCCAACGAGAACAGCCAAGTTTGCATCGGGAAAACCATCCACAGCAAAAGTCAACAGGCCTAGATCTGCACTCCAGTTCTCTTTTTATTCCACTGGCAACACTCCTCAGGTCCCCCATGCCCAACCACACTGACTCAGTGACCGTTAGCTAATCCACCCATCCCCTGTCCACACTGCACAGGCTGCCTGCCCGTAGCCACTGCCCAGCTGCCTCCTGTATCTCAGGGCCAAAGTTCCCCTCACCCTTATTTTACATAACAGTGGTTCCAAAGCACAAGAAGAGCCATACTGATGATTCAGCGAGGCTAAAGAGAAGCCAGAAGTGCTTTCTTTAAGTAAGATTGTGAGGAGAAAATAAAAGAGAACGGCCACATCCACCCCAGGTTACTTTGGTATGATGCCGTAATTGTTCTTTTCAGTTATTAGTCATTGTTAATCTGTCCCTGTGCCTACTTTACTGATTAGTCCTTGTCCCGAGTGTGTCTGTGTAGGAACAAGCACTGAAGGGTTTGTACTATCAGCACTCTCAGGCATGCACAGGGTGAGGGTAGAATACATCTCCTTGTGGAAAGGGGACCCACAGAGATCTCTTCTACGTCCCCCTTTTTCTGCTTAGCTCAACTCGCTCCACGGCAGGACCAGGACTTGGGCACAGGTCTGGGAGCTCGGGGCAGAGTCTCTTCTTTATCCCACCCTGCTCCTCTCAGCCATGGCAGCTCTTTCGAGGCTCCACTGCCTCCTGCTCATGCTAGACAAGGCCCCCTGGAAGCTCCTGCAGCTCTGTGGTAGGCCCCCACCTCCGTGTCCAGGCCTGACTCTCCTCTGACTCTCTCTAGAGCCCTGGTCTGTCTTGTGCTTCAGCCTTCCTGGGCACGACCCACCCTCTGTGCCTTGGTTGCGATTTCTCTCTCTGCCTCTTGGGACCCCTGCTATGGCACCGTGTTGTTTTCACAGAACACTCCCTCAACCAAGTGCCTCCTGCATGGTGGCCACGATGCTGGGGCTACTCCCTGGATGTCTTGCTGTATTGGTAGCCCCGAGAACAGGTCTATGCCTCCAGGACCTGTCCTTACTCATTGCTTTAAACACCCCAGCATGCCATGTCTATGCCAGAGGTGTGACCCTGTGTCACTGGCGTCCCTCTTGCCTGGAATGCCATCTCTGCCCCACGCTCCTCCAGCAGGTTTTTTGCTCATTTCTGTCACTACACCTTCTAGTAAGAGCTCAACAAATACCCACTGAACAGACAGAATTGCAGTGTGGCTCCGACAAAAGACACCTGGGACACACTAACGGCAAAATGTCAGTTACTTTCCCATTGCTGGGACCAACGCCCAACACCCACAGCTTAAAGGGAAGGTTTATTTTGGCTCAGTCTGTAGACTTTTCAGTCCGAAGTTGGTAGACTCCAGGGAAGAATAGCATGGTGGACGGGCCTAGGTCAATGATGGCGAACGTTTTAGAGCTTTCAATGATACAAAGAGCTCACTGCAGCACGCATGCCATAGTTTCACCACCACTGGTCTGGCAGAGGAAAGCTGCTCACGGCACGATAGGCAGGAAACAGAGAGATCAAGGAAGGAGCCAGGGAGGGAGAGGAATCATTCCAGGCCATGTGCCTAATGACTCCCTTCTTCCAACCAAACCCTCCCTGCTAAGAGCAAGTCAGCTATAAGGCCCCATAATCAAATCACCCCTGAAAGCCCAGCCTATGAGTGCACGAGGCTCTCGGGACATCTAGATACCAACTGCAACACAAAAGGAAGAGACTGAGCAGGGGGTAAGAGCTGTCTGGGGGAGCTGATAAATGTCCAGGCCGATGAGCAGCACACACTGGGCCTCAAGTACCAAGGGCACCCAGTGCTCAGGTATAAGGCTGGAGTGACAGACGTAATGCCAAGCACCCCAGCTGGAAATAAGGGTACGAGCTACCAGTAATCAGAACATTAGCAAGAACCAGGCACAGGAACCCAGATATTAGACCCCCAAAGGCCAACACCTCAGATAAGTCCAGGCCAAGCTTGGTGAGTTTGTGACTGACCAGTAAGAGACAGTATCTGTCCTAGTTCATGGCCAGTGGTCCTCACAGCACCCTGCACTAGCACTTCCTGGGCTATACCTTGAGGAACAGAGGTTCCTGGTGTGACAGAGGAATGTGTCTTTGGCTAACTCATCTCTGCAGTGGAGAAGTGTTCAGGAACCCTATGTGCTCCCCCAATGTCAGCACTGGGGTGGACCCTGCCTGGCTGCCTAAGTGGTCAGACAAGATGACACCTCATGGGCCTCCCAAGGGTGAGGCTCTTGGGAGCCTGTAATTTAAGGATTTCTAGAACCTGAAATCTTGTTCCCAGTCATGGCCCAGGAGCCCCCATTGTCAGATTCTAATTTGTACTAAAAAGTTGTCAAAGTGAAGGTTTGTTTGGATTTCCAGTTTTCCTGGTGAGCAGCACATTTGTGAGAGAACTGAATTGCATATGAATTGGTGCTAGCACTGTGGAGATAATGGGGGTGTCTAGGCCAGCAGAGACTCCCCAGAACACGTGGTCATGGGCTCCTGTCCCCAGAACCACGTGTTGAAGCCCTAACACCCAGAGTGACTATATCTGCAGCTAGGTCTTCAGGGAGTGATGAAGTTGTGAAGTCAGAGAGCTGAGCCCACGCAGCTGCCTGAGCACCAGGGACGATTCCTCCCCATCACCCAACCTTGTTGGCACTGCCATCTCGGACTTCCAGTCTCCAGAACTGTAGCAAAATGAACTTCTGTTGTTTGAGCCGTGCTGCCTACACCCCCTTTTTAATTGCAGTCTTAGTAGGCTACAAAACTTATCATCTAAAACTTGAGAAATTCAACTTTTAGGTATGTGGGCAATAGAGACTTTGAGCACAAGACCATAGAGTTTTGCACACAAAAACAGAAACTCATCTCAATACCTGACTAGGAAAATGAGGAAATAAATCATCTTATATCAACATGGTGGGATACAGTGATACCTGGCTCATGAATTTAATTCATTCCACAATTTGGTTCACAAACAGAAGTGTTCAAAAAAATTTGTGGTTCTGTTTTCGAACTCTGCACTAAGTGGTGAACATGACCAGGGCCATCTTCCCCAAATCATAAAACAAATTAAGTTCATAACCTAGGTACCACTATATCACTTATTGTACTATAAATAAGTTAAAAATAAGTGCCCAATCCACAGCTACCAGCGTATTATCTCAAAATCTTAATATGGGGTGAAAATCTAAGTATGATAACATAAGTGCAAACTTGAAAAACACAAAGGTAACTGTAAATACGGGTAAGTAATAAAAGTATAACATGAAATGGAAAGTATTTTCACCAAATTCGAAACAACTATTTACTCTGAATGGAAGGGAAAGGGGGTGGGAGGTCAGAAGGGGCCTCTATGTGCTCGTGTTGTATTTGTGAGTTATTCGTTCATCTGTGCGCCCATCGTCCCACTCACTCTGAGCTCTTTTGCCGTGTTGGTGCTCATATTGCCATGCTGAACGCACCTAGTGCAGACACCAGCAAATCCCCCTGAGCTCCTCTGCCCTCGTTTCTGTGACTTCCACAGGGTTAAGTCCTCTCCTCCTCCCCAGTCATCCCACCCTTGGCTTCTGACATTAGTCGGCTCCTTTTCAACTTCCTGGGTTAGCTCTTCATCAGCTAATAGGAGTCCCCAGTCTCCCATCGCCCTCCGGGACCTTCCACATTACCTTCAAGTTAGTGATGCCTGGATTCCAATGTCCACCCCTGGTTTCTTTGCTTGAGTGCCTGACTCCTAGTTAAGCATCCACTTGACATTAGGACCAGGTGTCTGTATAGCATCTCACAGCAGGCTGTGATCTGAGCTCCTGGTCTGCTCCCACCCCTGGGCCTGTTGGTTTCCAAGTCAGCACCATGGGAATTGGACCCTATGCCTCGCTCTTCTTACCCCACATCCGACACTCAGCACTCCCTGCTCGGTGCCCCGGCTTCTCCCCCATCTCCACCATTTATTGCTGGTCCATGCTCTGCTTTCCCTCTTGCTTGCCATTTTCCACAACCACCTAAGGGACTTTTCCGCTTTATGACTAATATTTCCTAGTAATATTTTGTAATGTAAAAACAACACTCCAAATCTCATTTGCTCACAATGCAGCGTAAGAAGTAGACCGTCCTAAGCACTGGCAAAGGTCCTGAGTGGTCCTCCCTAATTAATCCTCTTCCTTCCCCTCAAGGGAAGCATTCATCAGAGCTCTTGTTTACCATTACTGTGCATTTCTCCATGTTTTTATCCTTGTGCTGAATTTCCTAAACAATATGAAATGTTTGCAGGTTTTCAATGTTGGGTTATTATATTTAGTGTACTTTTTCTATGCCTTTCACCTCCCAGGACAACCTGTTTCGATACTGATGGTATCTATTCACTCATTTTTGCTGCTATATAGTATTCCCAGTGTGTTAAATACTTTACCCATTTTCCTGTCGATAGCGTCTCTGTTTTGGGTTATTGCAAACGAACTGCGTGCTCTGAATATATTTGAGGTGCTTCCTTGCCTGTGTGGACACGAATCTACTCTGCTATACACAATGGACTCCTCCACTCATCTTGGTGTTGCCAGCCACGGTCCAAAGTCTTGACTTGCCACCCACAGGCAGTGTGTGGTTCCTGCTCCTCTCCATCCTCTCAGTACTTTATTTTGAAAATCTATTTGCTTTTGCCAGCCTGGTGGGTGTGAAATAAGATCTCAAGCTCTCCATGTCCCTTGACCGTCACACTGAGCCTCTTTTTCGTGCTTATTGACTTCCATTTTTCTATTGCATTTTCTTTTCCTATTGATTTTCAGGTGGAAAACAACACATATATTCTGGATACTAACGACTGCTTGGTTTTTATGGTGGTTTGTCCCTTTGCTTTTAAAATTTTGTAATAGGACTTTTTATTTTCACGGAGTGAGATTCGTAAATCTTCATCCTTGTGCTCTGCTTTTTATGTCTTATTTAATAAATGCTGCACAACGTAAATCAGACAACTTCCGTGTCTTGCTCAGCCTCCTCTGATGACTGCCTTCTCAGAAATGAATCCAGTTTCCTTCCTCACCCTCTGCTCTGGCCTCAGGCTCACTCCTGGCACACAGGGGTTTAGGACCTCCCTAGGTGGTGTCTGCCTAACCAAGCACAAGGCCAGGCCGGCTTACTTTAGCCTCAGCTCAGTGGTTCCTCCACAGTCTAGCTAGGTATTTATTTATTTTTGGTTTTACTGGGGACTGACCCCAGGGCCTGTGCATTGAATTACATCCCCACCCACATGCCCGCCCACTTTTTTTTCCTCTTTGAGACAGGACCTCCTAAATTGTTAAATTGCCCAGGTTGGGCTCTGACTTGAAATCATCCTGCCCCAGCCTCCCAGAGTGCTGGGACGATAGGCACAGGCGTGCTCCACCACACCCAGCTTCACAGATGTCCTTCAACCCGAGTGAGTGTGTAGCACTCTCAGGAACCAGAACAAGGCCATGTTTCCCTTGCAAGCATCTCCCCAGGTCAATCTCCAGGTCAAAAGCTGTCTGCACCCTTGACCACTTCCCAGGAGCTGAGGGGCCAGGCAAGAGGTCTTAGTGCTGCTCTTCATGTAACAAAACTGAGGCCGTATTGAAGGGGGCAGGGAAGGAGGTGCCCTCGGCCTCCCCCAAGTCCAAGCAGCCCAGCATCCAAGATTCGTACCCCCCCAGGACAGGGAGGGAGTGCGGCCCGGGCCTTGGACTTGATGCCCCGATCGGTCCCCGCCCCAGCCCTCTGCCTAGGCCTCTGGAATTGTGCTTGGCCACCAGCCTCGGGGGACAGAGGGAAGCATGCCACCGAGCCCAGCCCGGCTTTGTCTCAGAGCCCTGGACCAGGCCTGCAGGGGTGACGCTCAGTGCCTGGTGCATCCTACAGGGCCTCTGCACGGCCCACGGCTCACAAAAGGGCCCCGGACTGGCCAGCATCAGATGGCCTCAGGGGGAGGGACAGACTCGAGTCTGCTTCTGCGTCCTGCCCAGCCTTGGGGTGCCTTCCCCTGCGACACCTACAGCTGTGAGCCTCAGGTGTGACCCAATGGGGTGGCTTAGGATCTGTCTGCATCAATGCCCCTCCACCGGGTGGCCAGATGTGTGCAAGACCCCAGTGCTGGAGGATACGTGAGCACAGAGTTAGCCTGGAATTTGTGCTACGCTGCTAAAACCGAACTCTGGGCAGATCTGACAGGGCCCAGGCCTGCAGAGCATGGGCCCTCAGGAGGACACAAGGTACAGGCTATGAGCTTCCACAACATATGGTGTCATCTCTGGCTGTCATAGGAGTCCTGGGTCTTGGGTCCACCTCCAGAGAAGGTAGCCCACGGCAGGGGGACCTTGGCACACCTCCCAGGGTTGAGCTGACCTTGTACTGTGGGCTCCTGGTGTGACACAACTTGTGACACTGTGGCCGCAGGTGGGATGCAGGAACCTGGGGCTCATCCGTCCACAGTGACCACAGGCAACTTTGGTCACTGTGCCCCAGGGAGAGGCCGGGAACAGACCACTCCTCCCAGCCATGCCTCTGCTTCCTTCCCTTTGCTTGCATGCCTGGCTTCATTTCATTTGTAGGGCATTATTTATTCATATTGTCCCCATTGCTACTTGATAAAGAAACATTACATCTTTTAAGAAACGGTTGGAAACTCAGACAACAAAACAATAAAGCAAGTGGAAAAATAACAGAAGTGAAACAGAAGTAATTGGACTTGAGTCTGACATCACTTTCTCTAGCTAACACACTATATTAATGTAAAAGAGAGAGAGGAGGTTTTTCATTTACCTTAATATTTATGATCATTCTGAAAAATCACATCTAGTAAAACCCTGGTTTAAGCCTGGATGTAAGAATCTTTTTACTTGGATTCCATTATGCTGGCCCATACTGCTGGCCCATTTCAGCCCAAGGAAAAATGTTTTTGAGAAAAATAAAGTCTTAGAGGTACCATTCTTCTTCATTTTAAAAGTGTATACTTTCAAATAACGAGTGCAATGTCTGCTCTTATTTCAAAACCTTCTCTTACTTCTATGTCACCAAGAATGTCCTCTGGGAGATTAAAATTCAGAAATTCCCGCAACCAACCAGAACGACTTGTCACATGGCTACCCTTTAAACACACTTTATTCCTGAGAAGGACAACTATGGACCTGGTTTCTATTTACTGCCCTCCACTGGATCCATATTGTGAAATGAGCATTGCTACATATTACCCCGAACTTAGGAGTTCTTTTTTTAAAACTGCCTCGTTTCCTAATGTCAAAATCACAAATTATATCAGAAGTAGCAAATTAACATGAGCTCATGACAAGACCTCCTATGCACGCTGTGGCTCAGCACCAGGGCCCCAGAAGGGCAAGGGGCACTGACAGCATAGCTCCCCACCACCACCCCGGGGTGACTGAGAGGAGCACAGACCTCCCCACCACTGCTGCAGTCTTTGACCCGGGTGGGGCCCTCACTCCCTGGCCATCATCCCTGACCCAGCCCAGGGCCAGCTCACGGGTCTCCCTCTCTCCGCTCTGCCTGGCCACAGACAGAGCAGGGTGTGTTGAGTTTGATGCCTTTCGGTGCTCAAAAGCTCTGTCATCCCACAAAGCTGACACCAGCCACATGTGGCTTTTCAAATTTCAATGCATTAAATATAAGTAACGTTCCAGTTCCTCTCTCTCATCACTCCACCAGGCCGCCATATTGGACAGCACAGAGTATGGAAGGTCTTCAGGGCTGCAGAAGCTCCCACGGACAGCCTGGCCCTGGGAGGAGTCACATGACCAGAAGTCCACGGCTGGGCCAGGACTTCCCAGGTCTGAGGGAAGGAAGTCCTGTCTCGTGCTAGCTCTGACACCAGCCTGTTGTAGACTGTCTGGGTCTGTGTGGCCCCTCTGCAGGGCCCTACCTCCTTACCTGTGGGTGCTTCTCGAGACAGACTCTGGCCCACGACGAGAGGCAGGTGGCCATCTGGGCCCTGTGGGTCTGGATTACTATACTTGTCTCCACTTTGACCTTTTGGAGAGCAGCTTTTATTGAATTGTGGCTTTGTATCATTTCCTCTCCCCACATAAAAACAATCGTATAAAATTCAATATTGCATTCATTGTAAGGATCTTTTGAAAACATATTTTTTATTATATCACATAGCTTTCTCTTTTCTCTTTCTCATCTCAAAACCCAGTGAGAAAAATTTCTCCTAGACCTCAGGGCCAGGAAAAAATGTGCTTCTCCTAAGCAACTAGTGAGTATTTAGGTCTAAAAACAATGTGAATATTTTCACTAACCTCTTGGTTGTTGTCAAGAGTCTCAGAAAAATAACATGAGAAGTAGTTAGACTGAATTGCACGGTATTCGTTTCTCTTTCTTGATTGTATCCATGATGAAAGCTTTTGGGGAGCTACCAAAATATTTTTGGGTACAAGTTATAATTTGAATATTTTATTAACTGAAGTAAACATATTTCCCCTGAATCTTGAAATATATCATGAAGCTACATAATCTAAAATCCGCACTTTAAAAAAATTCCATCTGCCAGGAAGACACAGTCACAGACACACTCCCAACAGACTTGGCCCTAGATTTGGAAATTTGGTATTCATATATTTTTGAGTTATCATGAAAGACTAAGAGACATAAATATGCCTGAAGGTCTAGTCTCAAATGTTCAAAACAATGGAAAATGAAAACCTGTCACTTTGTTTTTAAGCACAGGGTTTTAGTTGTTTCTGTTGTTTTCATTGTTTAAAAATATAGGTTTCTAACACTGTCACATTAACAGAATTCTCAAAATAAGGAACAGATTAGTAAAAGTGAAATCACTCCTCAAAATACTTTCATCCTTTCTAAAACAAAAAAATATTAGCATTGTTGCTGTTGAAATGTAATTTGTTAAAGTGTATTTTGGAATTTAAAAATTTTCTACAAAGCAACAAATAAGGCAACTGTCTTTGTTACTTCCTTCACCTCTGGATTAAGATTCCCAACATACCCAGTGCCCAAAATTTAAAAGGAGAGATTTATTTTGGCTCACATTTCAGTTCATAGTCAGCTGGCTGCAAGGCAGCCCAGTATGGTAGAGGGGTTGACGGGGGAAAGCTGCCCAAAGCACAGTGGACAGGAAGTAGAAACACTGATGGGAAGAGAGAGGGAAGGAGAGAAACGCTTCCGGGTTACAGCCTGCACTGACCCACCTCTCCCCGCAGACCCCACTTCCTAACAGGAAGCCAAATGTAAACGCCCAAACCTAATCACCTCACAAAAGCTCCACTCTGAGCACGTGAGGCTCGTGAGGAACATGCAGCTATAAACCACACCCCACAGCTCTGCACTCGGAACTACATGCTCCTGGTATCAGATTTAGTAAAGAGGAAGAGGCATTAGGGATTCCAAACTCAGAAGCTACAGACTAGAGTGGGCCAGGTACAGCACATAAAAGCTAACTAAAGAATCTGTGCCCAGGTGAGATAACAGCACGAAAGGTGTTTCCACGTGGTAGGAGCTATGGTATCCACGCCCACATGTGCTCTAGTGGGCACCACTCTGCGTGAGCTGTTGTCTGGAAGACAAGCTGGGCACGCTGTGCTGAGGCATATCACAGCTGCCCAAGCATCCTCCTCCAACATCTGAGGGCGTCTTCCTTTCGTATTTGTAACACAAAGGCATGACCATTCACAGGTCTATTTGTTTGGCAAGCAAAGGATACAACAGGGATTCTTTTTTACCTGGTACTGGGGACTGAACCCAGGGCCCTCACACCGAACTACATCGCCAACACATTTGATTTTTACTTTTTTGCAGGGTCTCGCTAAGTCCCCGAGTTGCCCAGGCTGTGCATGAACCTGCAATGCTCCTGCCTCGGAGTCCCAGAGTGCCGGGATTATAGGCATGTAGGGAGGATTTTAAAAAGAACAAATGGCCTTGATGGAGAATTTAGCATGTGCCATGTCCTCTGCCCTCTAGATGAATTCTCTTCATGCTTCATGATTTTATAAACTCAGGAACAGGAACTGTTTAAGAGGCAACTTGGGGGCCATAGCTAGGTTGCTATGGTTTTGACAGTTTGTCTCTCCTGACACTGATGTGCTGTGATGTTTTCCCACAGGGTGGCATCATCGGAAGGTGGTGGAGCCTCTAAGAGGTGGGGCCCACCGGGAGCTCCTTGGGTCACTGGGGAGGTGTCCTCAAAAGGAAGTGAGCCCAAGTCTGGCCTACCCAGGCTCCGTTGTTTCCTGTTTGAAATGTCCCTTCCCAGTGCATGCATTCCCAATTTCGTCATCGCCCCGGTGGGACAAAAGCCAAGGGGCCTTCACCAGAACCGAGCCAGTACCAGGCCCTTGAGTCTCCAAAAACATGAGCCAAATACATTCTTTTTCTTTATAAACCAGCCTGTCACAGGAGTTTTTTTACAGCAAAAAAGCAAAGACCAACACCAGGGTTCGCAGCCCCTCAAAACAGTTGGGACAATAACTCTGCAGAGGGACTGGGGGAAGCTCTGATCTCATACGCCCTGTGCTGGAAGGACCTCTGTGCTCTTCTCTGCGGCCACGTCTCGGAACAGATGGGCAAACGCACAGACCCGGAAGGTGGCTACCTACGCAACTGGAGAGAGGAATGCAGGCTCGGCTTTGAGTATTTAATGTCATCCTTTTTATTTTGCTTCTCCATGAAGAGAGAACAAATGTGTTTTCCCTTACATGTGATTAGTTTGCCTATAATGTATTTAACAGCGATGATTCTAATTATCGCAGCGCTCTGACACCAGGTAGGTGACCCTACGTAGGCTTGGCTCTCCTATCCCTCTGCTTCCATCTCTATTCAAAGGGGATGGATAAAAGGCTTCTTATCAAAGCGCCTTAGTATTTGACAAGAGTGCAACAAATAAACACTGCGCTGCCTCTGTGACTCCCTTAAATATCAGGCATTTTCCAGGGAAGCCTCATTCCAGTTTCCGAGGCCTAATCTAAAAAGAATTTCCATATAAAATAATTAAGAAACCATGCCAGGGCCAACATTTTAACATCCCACACTAATTAAATACTAACACCTGGCTGAGCACCTGCTGTAGTTTAGATAAGTGGTTCCCAAAAGCCCATGCTTTAAAGACGTGGTCCCCAGACCAGGATGCTGTGGGAGGTGGTGGTACCTTTCAGAGGTGGGGTCTAGCAGGATCCTCTGGTCGTGGGGGCATGGCCTGAAGGATATGTCAGAACCCCATCTTTCCTCTTCTGTTCCTGGCCACGAGGTGAATGGAGTTCTTGCTTCACACAGTCCCACAGGATGGGTCACCACAGAGCCCCTGAAAAGTGCCAATTGGTCAGAGACAGAAACTCCCCAAAATTAGCCAAATAAGCCTTTCTTCTTTCTAAGCTGATTGTGGGAGCCCGGCCATGGCCCTCTAGGAGTTTGACATTTAAAAGGAAACTTCTTCACCTCTACACTCAAGGCATTGATACAATCCGTAACATTCTAGGACTCTGCTTGTTAAACTTGTTGCTGCAACGGAAGAAACTCAAGGAGACAGCCAAAGATCTGATGTTCTTTGCAAAGAGTCAGACAATCCGGTCTTTGCATAATAGTTGCTTGGTGCTTCCTGTTGATGTGAACCTATAAAAGGAGCTGTTTCTGTGAAATAAATCAGACTTCTCTTCGTCTCCGCTCAGGTTTGAGTGTTCTTTCCTTTCTCAATCCTCACTCCCCGACTCAGGCATGTTCGTGTTGTGACGGCTGGACCGCCACAAGTGGCGCCCGAACAGGGACTTGAAGAACAGGGACCTGAGTATCGAGGGATTCAGTGAAGGACACCGCTGGATAAAGAATAAAAGGAGATCTCATCAAAAAGAAAGAAGAGGACCTTCAAAAGGAAGGCAAAAGAGGAGCGGTGAGTTTTCTTGTAAATATTAAAAATGGGAGCAGGCAAGAGTTGCATGCTTTTTGTATATATGCTTAAAGATTTATTGTGTGTTGGTGGTGCTAGAGTAGGGCACCAGCAATTGTGTAATTTATTAGAATTTGTAGAAATAGTTCGTCCTTGGTTTCCTTTTCTTTGCTTCAGTGTCTTTCTTTTCCTGTTAATGTCTGAATTGGTAATTTGTGATCCGGATCATTTTGGAGGCAGGGAGGGCGGTCCAGGCAGACGTGCTAGTGGACTCCCCGCAGCAGGGGCCAGAGAGGTCCTTTGCCCTTCTGGTAGGAACTTTGTCTCTGTGTTTATGGGGAGGGAGGTTGATTTTTTTCCCCTCCTCAAGACCCTCTGGTTGAGAGTGTTCTTCTGGTACTGGTTTCGGAAGAGGAGATTAAGGAGATTCCCCGATAGAGTCTCTGGTTCTTCTTTCGGTTTGGTTTTCATAAGTCTTTGTCTTACATTGTTTGGCCTCTTTTGCTCCAGCCTAGGAGTTGCTCAAACTTCTGCTCTGCGACAGTCAGCTGTTAGTGAAAACTAGTTTTGGTAACACTTCTTGTGCAAATGATTAAACTGTGATGATAGGTTTAACTTGCTCTTTTAGATTAATACTGTTCTATTGGCAGCCAGTCAAATTTTAAGATGTAACAATCTAAAAGCAGAAAAAGGACATTTTAAGCTGAAGTTTGTTATGGAAGGTTCATAATAAATGAGATAAAAAAAATATTAGGAAAGCTATAAGTAAGAGTTGTACTTTTAACATGAAAGGTTTTTGAATGTTCATCTTGTCTTTACCTAAGTATGTAGAGAATGTTTATGGAAAGTATTTATGCTTGCTTGTTGGTTTTAAGTCTGTTATAAAAAGTTTTAGAGTCAAGAAGAGCTTTCATTCCTTTAACCCTAATTCTACAAGGGATCTGTTAATTTTGATCAGCAAAAGTTTTGACTAATAGTAACTAAAGATTTTATAATTCAATTGGCCAAAACCACCTGAATAGACAGCAAGGAGAACTTAATGCAACTTATGAGATGCTAGCAGGAGAGGGACCTTATGGCAATCTATTGGAGCCAATAGGCCAGAGATAAAACTGTTAATTCAAGGAAAATCTTTTACTGGGTTATTAGATACTGGTGCTGATGTCTCCGTTATAACTGCTGACCAGTGGCCTTCTACATGGCCTTTGCAGGAGACTGTCTCTCAATTACAAGGCATTGGTCAAAGTAGAAATCCTAAACAAAGTACTGATATATTAAATTGGAGTGATTTAGAAGGACATTGTGGGACTTTTCAACCATATGTTATTCCTGGCCTCCCGGTTAATCTATGGGGAAGGGATGTCATGCAACAAATGGGAGTTTATTTATATAGCCCTAATCAAAAGGTCTCTAACCAAATGTTTGATCAAGGATTTTTGCCTAATGTTGGTTTAGGAAAGGAAGGTCAAGGAATTCAATTTCCTGTGACTCCGTCAGCTCATCCTCCTAAACAAGGCCTGGGATATTTTCCCTAGGGGTCATTGACATGCCTGCACCCCATGCAGATCCAATAGTCTGGAAAGATGAAAAACCTGTTTGGGTTGACCAATGGCCCTTAACTAGTGAGAAATTAACAGCTGCCCAACAGTTAGTGCAGGAACAATTAGATAAAGGCCACATTGAACCGTCTGTCTCTCCTTGGAATTCACCAATTTTTGTTATAAAGAAAAAGTCTGGTAAATGGAGATTATTGCAAGATTTAAGAAGGATTAATGAAACTATGGAAATCATGGGAGCATTACAACCTGGTCTTCCCCTTGCCTCTGCAATACCTAGAAATACTTTTAAAATAGTTATTGATTTAAAGGATTGTTTTTATACTATACCTCTAGCCCCTACAGATTGTAAACGATTTGCTTTTAGTGTCCCTTCTATTAATTTCCAGGAACCTATGCAAAGGTACCAATGGAGAGTTTTGCCTCAAGGTATGGCAAATAGCCCTACCCTATGTCAAAAGTTTGTAGCGCAGGCTCTTTCCTGTATTAGACAAAGGTATCCTTCTGTTTATATGATACATTATATGGATGACATTCTCTTAGCAAATGAAGATGAATCATTATTGCTTACTGTATTTGTTTATTTACAAAAGGTTTTAAATGATTATGGGTTAGTTATTGCTCCTGAAAAAATTCAACAGGAGTCTCCTTTTTCATATTTGGGATATCAGCTATATCCTCGAAAAATATTTACCCAAAAGTTACAGATTCGAAAAGATAATTTGAAAACTTTGAATGATTTTCAAAAATTATTGGGAGATATAAATTGGATACGTCCCTATTTAAAATTAACTACCGGAGAATTAAAACCTTTATTTGATATCTTGCAAGGGGATCCTGATCCTTCCTCCCTCAGGACCCTCACATATGAAGGACGATTGGCTCTTCAAAAGGTGGAAATAGCCATTTCTAATCAACAGATATTTTATTTTGATTATCAAAAACCCTTAGAAGCTTTTATTTTTCTAACCAAACATTCCCCTACAGCTGTTTTGTGGCAAAATGGACCTTTATTGTGGTTACATTTATCTGTTTCACCTGCCAAAAATTTACAACCTTATTATGAAGCTGTTGCCCAACTTGTTCAATCAATCCGATGTAATGCTCGGAAATATTTTGGTTTAGAACCTTCCATTATTGTAATTCCATTTACAGGAAAACAATTAGATTGGCTGTTTCAGAATTGTGATTCCTGGGCTATTGCATTTGCATATTTTTCAGGCCAAATTAAATTTCATTATCCACCTAATAAATTGTTACAATTTGCAAATCTTCAATCCTTCATTTTTCCAAAAATTATTTCATTTAAGCCTATACCTGATGCCATTGTTATTTTCACTGATGGATCCTCTAATGGAAAAGCTGTTTATGTTATTGATGGTCATGAAAAGGTTTTTTCAACACCTGCCACTTCGGCACAAGTAGTTGAATTGCATGCCATTCTTTTTGTTTTTCAGGAATTTGCCCATGTTTCTTTTAATCTATATACTGATAGTAAGTATTTGGCTAAAGCCCTTCCTTCTTTAGAAACTGTGGCCTGTATTAATACCAGTAATTTAGAGATTCAACAACTTTTTATTCAAGTACAAAATTATATTCATAATCGTTCTCTTCCTTGTTTTATTGGACATATTCGAGCACATACTGTTTTACCCGGTCCATTGTCTTTGGGAAATCATCTTGCTGATGTTTCCACAAAATTTATTGCCCTTTCTAAAATTGATTTAGCTCGTCAATCTCATCAACTCCATCACCAAAGTAGTCGTACTCTTAGATATCAATTTCAGATTCCTCGAGAAGCTGCCCGACAAATTGTTAAACAGTGCTCCACTTGCCCTCAATTTTCTTCTGTTCCACATTATGGTATTAATCCTCGAGGTTTGCTTCCTAATCAACTATGGCAAATGGATGTTACTCATGTAATGGAGTTTGGAAAACAAAGGTATGTACATGTTGTTGTTGACACTTTTTCAGGATTTATTCTTGCTTCAGCTCAAACAGGAGAAGCTACTAAACATGTTATTGCTCACTGTATATATTGTTTCTCCATTTTAGGAGTACCTCAAAAAATAAAAACAGATAATGGTTCTGGATATGTTAGTAAGGCCTTCAAACTATTCTGCCAACAAATGCATATTGTGCATATTACAGGTATTCCCTATAATCCTCAAGGACAAGGAATAGTTGAACGTGCTCATGGCACATTAAAAGTGCAACTTCTAAAAATAAAAAAGGGGGAGTTATATCCCTCCTCACCCAGAAATTATTTAAATCATGCTATTTATATTCTAAATTTTTTGCAAATTGATAAGCATGGCCATTCAGCAGCAGAAAGATTCTGGCATCCACAAGGTTCTCCATATACCTTGGTAAAATGGAGAGATCCCTTAACTGGTCAATGGTATGGACCTGACCCCATTTTAATATGCGGCCGAGGATATGTTTGTGTTTTCTCACAGGAACATGATGGAGCTTGATGGTTACCAGAGAGATTGGTTCGTCATGTGGATCATCCTGACAAGTCTACATCCAATATCATGGGACAGTAACCTCCACAATCATTACCTTTGTGTAGAGAAGAAACAGAAATAGGCAGTACTACTATTTTATGGAAGAGGTGTTATGTTACTATACCTCAAGAAAGACCATTCAATGACACATCTCAAAAACTTTGGACTAATCATTTGGACTTAAACTTGTCTGCAGGACTTTACTTTGGTGGAAAAATTCAGGTTTTTCTCAAACATTTGGAAACTTATTGCTGTATCGGGAGAAATATGTTTATGGTCAGATGTCAAAGTTACTAGCCTTAATTTCAATGTTTTTAACATAGAGACTTTTAATATGTGAAACACCATAAATACTGTGTTATCTCAAGTCAAAGAACAAAAGAAAAAAGATAATGTCTTGTGTTAATCCTCCTTATATGTTATTGGTAAGAAATATAGAGATTGCTTATGAAACTGATAATGAATATAACAACAGCTGTTTTAATTGTAAATTGACCGATTGCATATTCTCAAAATGATGACTTCTTTTCAGTCTGTGATGGTTTTGAGACAACCTCTCTACATGATGATGTTTGTAACAATTAATGAGTCCTACTATGAGGATCAAGGGTTACAGATGTTGATAGAGGTAGAGGAATCTACATGTCAAGCCTCCACAACCTATGATCTAACCCCTGCAGAGGCTGGTAGTCAAAGACGGGTAAGAGAAGTGTAGAGAAATATCCAACCTAAGACAGAGCATGAGTATCAGAATTCTCATGGCTTGATGACGGGTAAGGGATTTCTCTGGACATTTCTCACCTAAGACAGGCACAGTCTTTCTGCTGAGCTTGGAAAGTCCCTTGCTCTAAATATAATAAAAAGGGGGATATGTGGGAGCCCGGCCATGGCCCTCTAGGAGTTTGACATTTAAAAGGAAACTTCTTCACCTCTACACTCAAGGCATTGATACAATCCGTAACATTCTAGGACTCTGCTTGTTAAACTTGTTGCTGCAACGGAAGAAACTCAAGGAGACAGCCAAAGATCTGATGTTCTTTGCAAAGAGTCAGACAATCCGGTCTTTGCATAATAGTTGCTTGGTGCTTCCTGTTGATGTGAACCTATAAAAGGAGCTGTTTCTGTGAAATAAATCAGACTTCTCTTCGTCTCCGCTCAGGTTTGAGTGTTCTTTCCTTTCTCAATCCTCACTCCCCGACTCAGGCATGTTCGTGTTGTGACGGCTGGACCGCCACAGCTGATCATCTCAGATAATTTGTGGCCGTCATGTAAAGCTGACCAACCCAGCACCTCACTATAGACTGAGGTCCTTTTCACCTTAGAAGATGCCTTCATTATCCATAGCATGCACATGTGCTTACTTCCTATTCAGACAGGAAGTGGCTTGGTTGGAGAGAGAATGAGTCAGGCCCTCCCTGAGAGGATGGGGCAGCCTCCTTGAGGAACAGATGTCCTCCAGGGCCACCCAACCCTGGGTGCTGTTGGAGCCTCCTAAATTGCAGAGCCATCCCAGTCTTGCAGACCTCCTGGGTAGACGGTCTCCATGGAGCCATCACTGAAGCATTTTATGGTGATCTCTTTGGCTCTCTTGGGATCCCCTCCCTCCAGTGTATTGAGACTGGCATTTATAACTCATTCCATGTGTAAATAAGGGCCTGTCTGGCCATGGGTCTAACAATGAAGTTGCTGCTTGTAAATCTCACTGGCTCATCATTGTTTGTTTTAAACATTGCTTTAGATACATTTACTTGATTCACATTTGTGGGGCTCCCTTCCCCTCCCCAGACTCACTCCTTTGCCATCACCCACATCCAAAGGCTGAGAGCTAGGATAAAGAAATGTAAGACACAGTTTGATGAGGAGCTCTAAAGGATGTCCAAAAGCAGGAAAGGATGGAGGCGCCAGGCACACAGAGCACACATCCACCTTTCCTATGCTTTTTTGTTCTATTTGGGATCTCAGGAGATTGGCATACACTGTCCCATGTTGGTGAGGGTGAACTTCTTTATTCAGCTCAAAAGCTTTTCTGGACTCAGCCCCAGAGAAACAACCAGAAATAATATCTTACCAACTACCTGGGCATCCCCTCACCCAGTTGGGTGGACACAGAAAAGTAACATCGCCCCTGGCGTGGGTCGAGAGAGGGCTCCTTGGGGTTGGCGTGGAAGTGCCCTCTGCAGACTGGGATGGTGCTTTCCAAGCAGACAGGCAGATCAAATGTGAAATGATCAGAGTCTTAACAAATACTGCGGAGTGGTGAAGCAAGAATTGAGGGAGCTCTGCTTATATTCCAACTCCTTGGGGAATCAGGTACAAAGGCAATTTTTATTGCAGTAATGAAAACATCCATTGGTTTACATGACTCTGGAAACGAGTCAAGCCAGATGAAAGAACAAAAGGAAACAAGAATTAACATGATGCCCCTCCTCCCTCCTCTTTGTCCTCCCCTCATGAAAGTGGACTTGGGGAAGAGGTGGGTTCACATGTCTGTGGATGCTGCCTGGTTCCATCTCCTGGCATTTGTCCTGCCAGGCGTCCATATGGGCAGAGAAGTAGGAGGAAGGGCTCTGCCAACTCTAGCTGTCCTTATCCTGGTCCTATTCTACATTTTTAGCAATTAGTTGCACATAAAAGTGGGGACAGTGTAAGTTCCTCCTCCTCCCCTCACCCCGCCCGCCTTCTGAACCTCACCCTTGTGCTTGGAGAATTGCTTACATAATCAGCTCTGATGGAAAGCAGAGCTGACCTCGAAAAATAAATGTGGGAGTAGCAGCTGCTCATATTCCCCGCCTTCCTTGCAGCTGGGGGATGGGTAGGGCACAGGGAGCAGCCACGCTCACATTCCCCATTTCAAATCAGAGGTCAGAACCCCAGAGAGGCCATGGTGCCCAGTGCCTCCAGTGGAGAGCTGGGCAGAGGCAGCAGCTCCAGGAAGTTTGGGGCAGCAGTGGCAGCGCCAGAGTCTGTGCCCAACTCTAGCGCCAGCACAGGCAGGCAGTGCCATTCAGGCACCAGAGGCAACAGCGTCTTGCAGCTGCTGTGGTGCCATCTTTCCTGTTGCCCAGCCACCGTTCCCCTGCTCCAGGGAATCTGGGAGCCAGCCCAAGCCATGACCTTCGGGTAGTGCTCACCTGCCTTGCACAGCCAGACTGACTCTGGGTGTCTGCAGCTGAGCACACTTTTCCAACCTGCCAAACGCATGAGGCTGGGAGGGAAGTGGCCCAGTGGAAGGCAGGATTGGAGCTAGACTGCTGAGGGCTGCAGGGGAGAGACACAAACCAGGAAGATGTGTGTGCTCAGTGTGGGCCCAAAGGCCAACACCATGAGATCAGACCTGCTCCAGCTCTTCCAACCTGAGCTGGGAGATGCAGACACTGCCGGGAAGCACAGGGACCCCCTAAGGGGATAATATTTTTATTACACTGCTACTCAAAAATAAAGAAACATTAAATTAGGTATAAACTCCTTATGATCATGGCTCATTTACAGTTGCAGAAGCAAAACAAATTTACAAATTAATTACAAGCAGAACTACAAAAGCAATAACATTGAAATTAACACCATTAATTTAATGTGAGAGATGATGATGTTTTGCTGAAACTGGATCATTGCTCACTGCATGGCTCTGGGGCTAACTGCGAAGTCACAGGGGGCTCCTTCGAGGGGGGTGGGCTGTCTGCACCCTGAAGCTAGGAACTCACTGAGCCCCGGCTCCCCCCATCCATCACATTTCTGCTCCTCTTCTTTCCACGAGTCTTCTCCCCAGATATCTGAGCTTGTATCTCATCTCTCTGACCTATACCAAAGTTCTTTCTTCCCCTGAGTTTGTCCTTTCACTGCACCCTAAGGCCCCGGGTTGAACTGGATACCCAGCGTGAAGCCTACGTGGACCCTGATCAAACCAACGGAGGCCAGGCCGGAACACCAAATCATGCCCGTAGCACCCAGGGGCGAAGAGGGACAGCTCATGTTACATGATGCTAGACAGATGTTTCAGGGAGTAATAGGAGGCAGCAGAAGGACGAGGGAGAGAGGAAGGAAAGGAGTGCTGGGTACTACAGGTATCTATGAGACATACACACTACCAAGACTGTTTTCTGGACTTGACTTCACTTGATGGGGAAAGGTATTTTGAAAGTTGCAATTAGAAAATCCCAGATTTAAAGACAAGGGGAATGTTGTAGTAAAGAATAGCAATAGGACAACAGCAGTACCTGCACAAAGCCTGATTTAGGCCCAAAAATCTACATCCCCAAAAGTAACCCAGCTGCTACTCTTGATTTGACTTATTCAAAAGCGAGCCCACCAAGCATGGTTGGAACATAACGAACATGATCTATTCTTTATTGCTTAATAGGTTTGTGTACCGCTTTATCTTTTCAAGCCAGAATAGGCTGCATTATTTCAGTTACATTTGTGCGAAATACCCTCATCATGACTCATGAAAACTTTCATTAACTGATTATAGATCTTATTCACTTCAGCAGCGAGACTGGAAAGTCCACTCCTGTCCTAAAAATCCTTCAGTACAGTTTGAGTCACACACCGAGTGTCACCATTCACTTTTTTGTCACCAACGAAAGACACTGAGAAAGTGACATTTCTTTCTAAGCACATATCAGCCAAATATTAAGAGAGGAAGTGATTTCCGTAGTCATCTTGGGATTCGTGAAAATCTTCGAAGACTTGGCAAATAAATTTTTAAAACAGTGGCTTCACGTCCAGAAGAATCAACACCGGTTAATCTTTAACTCGCAGGCATAAAAATGAGCATGGTATGGTTTGGCATCGAATCGAGCATTCACCTTAAATTAAATCACAGTCAGAAGATACTTATTTCCAATGCACAATACCTTATCACAGCATCTCTCAGTTCCTGGACACGGTCAGCTGCCTCCCAGTCCAAAACAGGCAGCACAGACCAATCTGTGTAAATACCTGTTGGTATTCATGATGTGAATATTCTGCTGATAACTCTGAGCTCTGCTATTCCACAGCCCCGTTGCATTTAGGCAGAGCCACGGGAATTTCTCAGGTCAAACAGCTGTGGGTGGAAGCAGCGAGCATCACACCTGATGAAAAGTGTCTAAGGAAAGGAATGGACATGTCATGCTCCTACTCCTAGTGCCCACTGTGGTGAGCACAGGCCCCTACATGAGACTCCACAGCATCCGTCCACCAGGGTCTTGAAAAACAAGGAAGGAGCAAGTTCTCCCTTTGGGCACAAAGGAAATAGCACAAATGAGAAAGAAGTGTTTGCTCCATGCACCCGCTGAGAGCTGGACTTTTTGGGCTACTGCAGCATAACATCGCCTATCCTGACTAACTCTCATAGTGGACACCTGAGTTAGCAATGACTCCGTGTATCCCATTCGGGGAGTGACAGAACAAAGGCAAATTAAAGGGTAACTAGCATTGGAAAAGCTAAGTCATTTTTCTCAAAAACAGAAGAAATAGTTCTTGAGGCTGAACCACATGATTAGGTGGAAATGACTCACAGAAAAGAAGGGCCTGATTCAGAGGGGTTTTGCTCAGCTGGGCTCAGCCACATCATTTAAGCCAAATTTGCAGAGCCCGGGGCAAGAATGTGAATTCAACTAATGAAGAGTGAGCCTCAAAGGACCAGAGACAGTAGAAGGAGGGCTTAGTTGAGGAAAATCATTGGAGATAAAGTGTGAAAATATTTTAACACCATAACGCAAAATCTATTAAATATCAAGTGAAAGAGGTGGTGTTTATATAAAAGGCAACAGAGAGTAAGCCGGCATTTCAAATACGAGACAGCACCCTATATGGGGAGCCCGTCCGCTGTGTCAGCAGCAGCAGGTGAAAGTGGTTTTCGGAATAGTAACTGGCTCAGGGCTGGGGCAGAGAGGAGAAGCAGCTGTGTAGAAACTGAATGCTGGCGGTCCCTGTGCAGGTGCAAGGGAGCCGGGTTCCTTGTAATGAAATCAAAGAGAGACGCACAAAAGGTGTGAGGTCTCTACAGGTGCTGTAGGCTGAGCATCCCTGATCCCCAAATCTAAAATCCTAACTACTCCAAAATTCAAAAAATTTTTGAAGCTAAAGGTGTAGGGAAGGTGGGACGGGTAGGGGAAGGGTAATAAGGGAAAAGAAAAAAATGTGAGATAATGAAAAGATGGAAATTAAGTGTTTGTAGATGGGGAGGGGAGGAGGGGGTGAAGGGAGGGCAGGGGTAAGGGGGAAAAATGAGAACCAAGACCTGTCATGTAGAGGTACAAGATCCCAACAATGAATGTAACTGTACTGTATCCCTAAAATGTACCAATAAACTCAATTAAAGCTGAAAAAAATATTTTTTTTTTGAGTACCAAAGAAATGCCACAAGTGGAAAACGCCACATCTGACTGCATGCAAAAGTTCTGGTTAAAATGCAGGTGAGTTAACTACTGTGTAAAATCACCTTTCCTACATGGCATAGGAAACTCTAATGAATTTCATGCTTAAACTTAGATCCCATCCCCATGGCCTCTCAGGATGCAAATATTCCAGATCCGAGTAAGGTCTGAACTACACATCACTTCTGGTCCCAAACATCTCAGATAAGGAACACTCAACTTGTGGGAACTGAGGAGGTACAGAGAGAAGGGTGAGTATCACTCACTCGTCATCCATCCACCCATTCACTGAGGGAGGAAATATTAAGAACCAGCCACACAGCAGAACAGTTCTTGACTCCTGGGACATAGCAGGCTCTCCTCCCATGGGCCTTAAATGCCAGTGTGTGACACAGACAAGAGATACATCAGGTGAAGAAATGCAAACAGGATGTGGGATAAGAAGTCAGAGGCTGGGGGGATGGCACTGTCACACTGGCCTGAGTACAGGAGAACCAAGTCTGATTCAAAGAGGTGGCACCCGAACAGGGGACTTGCATATACTGGGTAAAGAAGTTTTAGGTAAGGATCCCTATTATGGGTAATGTTATGAGTCAAGAAAGGCCAGTACAGGCCTCCTTAGTAAAGGGTCCTCCTGCTGTAAAGGCGTCGGAGGCGTTTCCATCCCAAACTCAGGTGAGTATAATGCTCCCCGAGGGCTCTAAAGATGGCGGACAAAAGCCTTTTAAAAAAGATGGCATGGGTGGGCTGTCTCTTCTGCTTTCTTCTTCCCCAAAGGCATCAGCCCCGCCCACTGGTCTCTCACTTCCTGTCAAACCCCCTCATCTCTGGAATAATGGTCATCCGGAAGAGCCTACCTTTTCCGATCCAAGATGGCTGCCTCCACCCTGTGTGCCACCATCTTACTTGTTGGATGAGGAGAAACAATCCTTTGATGGGGCCTTAGCGTGCCTTCGGGGTCCTGGGCCTCTGGACTGCCTAGTGTCCTCCTCCAAAGCCCCCTCCAGCACAGCTGAGAGCTCCGGAAAAGTTTCAGAGCGTAAGACCTGCAGCTTTAGGGTGCTGGGGTCTGCTGAGCCGGGAGAGGAGCCTGGTCAGTGGCCGAGTCCTATAGCTACGCAGTGGCCGAAGGTCCTTTTGTCTTCCCCGGCCTCCACTGTACCTGCCTCCCACTGTGGATCCTGTTGCCCCGGCTGCTCGTGGCCCCACTCTCCAGGGTGCATTAGGGCCCAGTGGGGCCAAGAGGGTTGTGAGTGCGGGGTCGAGGCCTGCAGGATGGGGGCTTTGGGGTCCTTGGCGTGAGGCTGTGGGGGCTTGGCTGCTCCCCAGCCAGTGGCTGCTGGCGTTGAGCGGTCCCACGGGGGCTGCTGAGTGCCCAGGAACAGCCTTCTTGCTGCAGAGCCTTCGATCTCTACCTCGTCCTGGACAAATCCGCAAGTACCTAACCCCACTGTCTCTATCTTGTTCTGCCTTCCCCTTTCATGTTCGTATTGCCCCTTGTATTGACCCTTCTTTGTTTAATCATACAGAAACTTGGAGTTTATATTTTTGCTAGAACACCCCCGGTTGTTTGGGTCCCCGTTGATCTCCATATGGAATGACAAAATTCAGATCCTCTCTTTAATCTTATGCTTTGCCCCCACAGTAAGAAAGATTTTGAAATTTCCACCCTTATTGCTATCATCATGTCCATGGTGGCAGCTATTTCCACCACAACAACGACAACAGTCACCTCACAATCAAGTGGGGACAGCAACAATGGTCAACCAGCGAACAAAAATATCACCCAAGTCTTCAAAAAAAAAGACTGCCCTGCTATTTCAAGATGTCCCTGCAGCTGTATTCGATTTACAAATCCATTTAAACTTGGTTTGGGAGGAATTAATACCCAGGCGTTAGATGTTATCACTTTAAATATGTAGGATACCATTTGGTCAAAATTTAGGCTGGATGGAACAATTTGAGTAGTTGGCTACGTGGATTGATATTGGGATCCCCATATATATTAACCTTGTTTGGCATATTGTTATTGTTCTTTATTTTAAAGATCAGACGTGGTCCTTTGGCTGAGGCTCTGGAGTCAAAGACAAAAGGGGGAACTGAAGATCAGGTTAATGTCTGGCTGAGTCAGGAGCACCGCACCCATCTCTCCTGAGAAAACTCCGAGGCCTATTAGGGCTGGAATAATCCACCCCCTCGGGTGTGTAGAGATGTGACCTTAGACAGATAAACTGTTCCTCTCAAAAAACCTCCTAAATCCTGACTCCATTCACTTCAGCCACTGAAGCATACAATCCAAAAACTAACGCGGCCAATAAAGATATGCCAAATATCCTGACTCCACCCTGGTTCCACCCCCACCTTACCCTATCCAATAGTGATCCAGTAGCACCATCCTGGTTCCACCCCTGCCTTACCGTAGCCAATAGCGACCCCATAGCGCCACCCTGGCTCCACCCCCTCCTTACCCTATATAAGCCTGTGCATTTCCTGAATAAAGCGGAAGTGTTCCAGAAACTTTCCCGGGATCTTGTGGTGGTTCTGCCGCCTTTCTTTCCCAGTCAGGCCTCTGAATCCTGTTCTCAGATGAAAACAACAAGGAGAAAGCAAACCATTGAGCCACTTGGAGAGGGGAGTGATGCTCGTCACTTCAGATGCAGGAGGTGAGATGCAGGGTAACACCGCTGGCCAACCAAGAGCCATTGGGGCGCAGGGAGCCCTGAGTTCTGGGGTCACAAGGAACCTCGGGAGCATTCTCAGCCCATGAATCTGATGACCCAACTGCCTCTTTAAAGCCGTCATTTCAGCCCTGATGCGAGGCCACAGGGGAGGAAGGGTGGGAGCTCGGGGACCAGAGAAACACGTTCAAGGAGACCGGGCAAAAAATGGCAGGGCTCAGGTGAGGATGGTGACCGGGGAGGTGGTGGGCATGGTGATGCCTGAAGTGTGTTTTAGAGGTAAAGCTGGCCAGGTTCATCGGTGGATTTTATTAGGGAGGTGAGAGGGAGACGGGTGTCAAACTAACCACAGGTTTGCTGAGCACCTTAGAAATGAGCTATAGGACACTGTACTCTGCTAGAAGCGTCCTGGGCCTGTGATGTTGGAGACACCCTTTAACATCCAGGCAGCAGGCAGAAGCGGGGGTACCGGGACCAGGGAAGAGCGCAGGAAGGAGACGGGGGTGGGTGGCACTGCCTGCGTCTGTGATCTCAATGTTGGCGCCCCAAAGTCGTCCCTCTCCTGTTTGCTCTCTGAACATGGCACAGGTCTGCCAAATGACTCTTGGGATTACCTTGAGTGTGCAGGTTTCAGGTTTCAGGTATGTTTTAAGTTTCACCTTTGGGTGCTCGCTTCAGCAGCACATATGCTAAATTTCACCTTTGGACCTTTTCTGCATGATTCACATTTTCTCTAATGGTTAACAGATCACTCTTACAAAAATCAGTACTATCAGTAAAAGAAAAACTTTCTGCTTGAATTAAAAAGCATATTCTGGGTTTTTCCTCCTGTTTCAAAAAAAGTTTACCTGCTTTATTTTATACTCCCCTCCAATCATTTGTGCAGAGTTGTACGATCTTTCCATTGTTTTGTTCTTGTATAATTTTTAAATGTCAGTGGCTGGCGGGCAGTTCTGAGGGGCGGAAGAGTGTGTAGGGTAGAGTGGCCTGCCGTGCCGGAGACTGGACAGGTGCCTCATCTCTCCACCCACCCGTGACATGCAGGGTTCTGCTCACAGTGCCCAGGCAGCAGACGCACGGGTTGGCAGATGTGCAGGAAGAGGAGGCTCACAGCAACACTCTTCTACTGTAACACGCTCTCCGCTTACTTTTATTTTAATGATACATGCAGAAGAGTTCAATTTTTTTAAAAAATGTATAAATCTCAACTAAGCAAAAAGGAAAAAGCACACTAATCTCTTTATTTGAAGAAAATCTCATCTTGGTATAGTACTCAGAAGTACTCATACTTTTAGTTGATTTTCTTATGCTGCTGATGTTCTATGAAAAAGTTCTTTTCCTCTTACCTTCCTTTGTTAGGTAATTATTTTTAAATCAGTGTTACCTATTTATGTTAGAACCAAAGTTAGAAAGGTTTACACGAAAGAAAGTAACTCTCTCTTCTCACCCAGACCACACAGTTTCCCACCCCGTATGGAGACAGTGTGGATGGATGATGGATGGGTGGATGTATGAAAGGATAGATGGCAGATGGATGGGTTGATGGATGGGTAGATGGATGAATGATGGATGAACAGGAATTTTTTGCTTATAATATTTTTCCAAAGGAATAGGTAAAAATTAATTGTCTTGTCACCTCATGACTCCAGGGAGGTGGCTGGCAAAATCCTCCTCCAGATGTTCCTCGAGACAGAATTTCAGGGTGCAGGGCAGGTGAGCGTCCCTTCTCTGAGAAGACATGGGTTCCGAAATAATAGTTCTTCTTTTTTTTTTTTTTTAGCTCAAAACACTAACTTTATTTCTTATTATAAAGGTAATGTTTGTTACTTTAAAACCAAAAATATGTAAAAGCATAAAAGACTAAAAAGAACTTTTAAATATTTGGAATCCTACCATAGCATTAGTTAATCCTTAATTGTTATACAGCTACCTAACTAAAAGCTTAAAATAAACCACAGCAAATTAAGCAGGGTAGTTAATTTTGCATCTAAAAATCACAATTCTTGAAAAAGGAATTGTAAAAAGATCTCAAATTAACATAGGTATTATTTTAAATGATTTCTAATGTTTCTTGTAAAGCAGGATTTCAATATGACACTTGGATTAACTTAAATTTTCTTTACCCCATGGTGTTTTTTTTTTCCTCAATCAGTACCTGAGCATTTTAGAGCCAAGAATATACTTTTTTTTTTTTGGTATCAGGGATCAGGTGGCAGAACCACTGAGCTAAATCCCTGGTCCATGATGAATACTCTTTTAAGGATGAATTTTAAGGCAAATCACCTCTGCCTGATAATTCATCGCGTGTGAAAACTGGTCTTGCTGGCATTTGAGGCTGCTGCTCTCTGTAACCGATGTGCGGGGCTCGCTCTCCCTTCTCAATCTTGGCCTCACTTAATGGAGAAATCAGAAATCGAGATCATCACAGCACAGGGAGAGAGAAGACAAGCGTCGGAACCACAGCGGACATAATCCACTGTTGGAAAAGTATGACTGAGCATCGGCAGGGGCTGATTTCCTTAAACAAACTGGTCTCCTTCCCTTCCTACTTAATATAGCTTAATCAAGATGAAGTGCTTAAAATATTGATGATAACAAGCTTGCTTGGCATTGTTCTAGAATCATCTCTTACTAAAAGCAACCATTATTTATTCTAGTTTATGTTACACATAATGCTTACTTTGAGGCTTGAAAATCATTTAGAATAAAGCATTTTGGTTTTTTCTCTAACAAAGTCCAAAGTAGTGAGATCTTACTCTGTTGTTTTCTAGAATATCTGCCCTCCCATGGCTAAGTTTTGCATCTTTATTTTTAACCGTACAAAAATATGTGTCCACTGTAGAAAACAGTTCAGTGTTAAAACATTTAAAAAATATGGAGATCTGAACCATGTGTAAGTCATAAAATGAAAACATTTATAAGAGATATTTCAGTGAAATCTGGACTCCTTTTCCAGGGTTATAGGTGGCTGGGACACACAGATTTATTGCTCCAAATGTATTTTTTAAAATAATTGCACCTTGAGTACAAGTCCCAAAGTTGTTATCCATTTTCTTCTTTCTAACCAAATAGAGAAGATGTTGCCTAAGTCAACCCCCAAGGTGAATGATACCTAATTAGTCAGAAATGAGTGCTTCTTAATTCCATTTATAAAATATCCAAGGGAGAAGAGTCCCAGTTTGCCTGAATACTCTGTGCTAAATTCCCTTCCTGCTCTTAATAGTTCTACCACAAAGAATCTCTTCATTACAGTTAATTCAAACCACTCAAGCCATAATTTAACCCCACTTCTCCTGGCAGGATCCCGGTGAGTGAATCTATTGCCTTTGGTTTTCACTTCTAGTATGCTTGAAGCCCTGGGTTCCATCCCCAGCACTACACAAACATAATGATAATAATAAAGATAAAACTTGTAGAAGAAATGCTCAAAAATATTCTAATGGTGAAATATTCAAGAATATAGAAATACAATTCACGTCCATCCACCGCACTATCAGTTGTACCTGGCCATTCAGCCAACCTGTTTAGAACTTTCATCCCCAAGACTTGATCAGACCTTTTTGCCTATTTCTGTAGCACCAGAAGAAATGCAAACCCCTAACTTCAGCATACAGCAAATTCTCAGTAAAGAGAGAGCTTCCATTGGCAGCTGCTATTTGATGAGATTTTGAGTGTTCCCTAAAAGTTCCATAAAAACATGGAAACAGCAGCGAGTGCCATGGTGGTCCAGTGTCCTCTGCATCCAGCTTCTTGTGTTGAACCAGACATGCACAGAGAAGTTCTAGCACCCCCGCCCAAAGCCTGATTCAGCCTCGGGTGCCCTCTTACACTCTTGTATCTCTTGGCGATCTCTTGTGGCACAAAGGATCCGTGGCTGGCTGAGTGACCGTGGGAACATCAGTAACCTCTGGGGTCTCATTTTCATTGTGTGCAAATTGGGTGCTCCCAATTATGCCCTTTCTAAGTTTCCTCCCTGCTTCTAAATCCTTTTATAGTCTCTCTCTTCTCCACTGAAAAGATAAAACTAGGACAATGACAGTATTAGAATGAATATTCAAAAGCCATAGCAAGTGTTTTTTCCTGGGGAAGTTTGTGCCTTGTTTTCCTATTGAAATATAAACTGATAGCTGGGGATATAGCACAGTGGTTCCCCTGCATGCCTCACAAGCTCAGGGTTCTGAGTTCGATCCCCAGTACCAAAAAAATATTATATGTATGTATGTATGTGTATATA
>NW_022900942.1:65601171-65601873 GCF_012274545.1 Fukomys damarensis
ATATATATGGGAGCCCTAACACCAACAGTGAGTCAACACTCGAAAGCAGTCAGGGAAGACAGTTCCTCTTCTGGGGCAGAGGGAACCAAGCTCTAAAGTCTCAGCCCCAGATGGCCAAGACAAAGGGAGAGGCCAAAGTTCAAAGTCAAGAAAAAATCTTCAGCTCTCAAGTCCCCCAGATGAGGCAGAGCCTTAACGGAGAAAGAAAAATCACACTTCAGATGGAAACACGCTGTGCATCAGACTGGGGAGGCCGTTCCACAGCCCCTTTGTTCACAAAACTGCTTTCCATGTTTTCATTTATGCACGGTCAACTGTTATCCTGAAATATGGAAAGGAAAATTCAAGAAGGAAAAAATTCTCAAATTTTAAATAACTCATTGCCAGGCATGCTGGTGCATGTCTGTATTCCCAGTGCTCTGGGAGGCTGAGGCAGGAAGATCACAAGTTTGAGGCCAGCTTGAGCAATGTAGTATAATGGCAAGACCCTGTCTCTAAATTTTTTTTTTATTAAATTTATTGGTACATTCTAGGTAGAGAGTACAGTTACATTCATTACTGGGATCTTGTACCTTTACATGTCAGGTCTTGGTTCTCATTTTTTCCCCTTGTCCCTGCCCTCCCTTCACCCCCTCCTCCCCTCCCCACCTTCAAACACTTCAATTCCATTTTTACATTTTCTCATATTTTTTTCCTTTTCCC
>NW_022900942.1:65601943-65606793 GCF_012274545.1 Fukomys damarensis
AGGATCTTGAGTACTATTTTAGTTTTTCACACCAGAGAAAGTATTCGGTATTTGCATATGTGTGATTTATTTATTTCACTTAGGAGTATATCCTCAAAATGTACCCATTTACCTATGAATGAATCTACTTTCTCATTCTTTATGGCTGAGTAGTATTCCATTTTATAGAAAAACCACATCTTCTTTATCCAGTTTCCAATTGATGAGCAGATGGGCTGTTTCCAAGTTTTAGCTATTACAAACTGTGCTGCTATGAACATGGGTGTGCATATATCACTGTGATATGATTCTTTCAATTCTTTTGGAAAGATACCCAAGAGAGGGACGGCTGGGTCAAATGGAACCTCTAATCCTAGTTCTTTGAGGTATCTCCATATTGATTTCCATAGTGGTTTCACCAGTCTGCACTCCCACCGACAATGGAGAAGGGTTCCTTTCTCCCCACAACCGCACCAACATTTGTTGTTGTGTGATTTCTTGATAGCAGCCATTCTTTGTGGGGTGAGGTGAAATCTCAGAGTTGTTTTCATCTGCATCTCTCGAATGACCAGTGATGTGGAGCATTTTTTCATATATTTACTTGCTGCTTTTTTTTCTTTGTCTGAGAAATGTCTGTTCATTTCAGATGCCCATTTTAGAATTGGGTCTTTATATTTGGGGGCACTGGTTGTTTTGAGTTCTTTATAAATTCTAGATAATAGTCCTTTGTCTGAGGAGCAGCTGGTAAAAATTTTTTCCCACATTGTAGGTTGTCTCTTAGTTCTGTTGATGGTTTCTTTTGTAGTGAAGAAGCTTTTTAATGAGTTCCCAGTTGTTGATGCTTTCTGCTAGTTTCCATGCTACTGAGGATTTGTTCATAAAGTCTTTTCCTACACCAATGTCTTCAAGAGTTCTGCCTAACTTATTGTCCAGCAAGTTTAGTGTTTCTCTTTTAATATTTAGATCTTTCATCCACTTGAATTTTAATTTAGTGCATGGTGAGAGATAAGTGTCTAGTTTTAATCTTTGGCAGGTTGAAATCCAGTTTATCCAACACCATTTATTACAGAGGCTATCTTTCCTCCAGTGGGGATGGTCAGCTCCTTTGTCAAAGATGAGGGAGCTGAGTATATCTGCAGTTGTTTTTGTGTCTTCCAATCTGTTTCACTGATCCTCAGGTCTGTTTCTTTTCCAGTACCATGCTGTTTTTATCACAGTGGCTTTGTAGTATAGTTTCAAATTGGGAATTGTTATACCTGCTGCCATGTGTCTGTTGCCTAGGATGGCTTTTGCTATTCTAGGTCTCTTATGGTTCCAAATGAATTTTTGGATTCTTCTTTCTAGTTCTGTGAAGTATTGTGTTGGGATTTCGATTGGTATTGCATTGAACATGTATAGCAGTTTTGGTAGTATGGCCATTTTCACTATGTTAATTCTTCCTACCCAGGAGCAGGGGAAATCTTTCCATTTTCTTATATCCTCCTCGAACTCTTTTTTCAGAGTGCTGTAGTTTTCAATGTAGAGGTCTTTTGCTTCTTTCGTTAAATTGATTCCCAGATACTTCATTTTCTTGGGTGCTATTGTGAAAGGAATTGTTTCCCTAATTTCTTTCTCAGTGAGTCTGTTATTTGTGTACAAGAAGGCTATTGATTTTTGGTTGTTGACCTTGTATCCAGCTACTCTGCTAAAAGAGTCAATTAAGTCGAGAAGTCTCTTGGTGGAATTTTTTGGGTCTTCAATGTAGAGTATCATATCATCAGCAAATAATGACAGTTTAACTTCTTCCTTTCCTATCTTTATTGCTTTAATTTCTTTCTCTTGTCTAATTGCTATGGATAATGCTTCCAGAATTATATCGAAAAGGAGTGGTGATAGTGAGCATCCTTGTCCCTGATTTTCACGTGAAGGTTTTCAGTTTTGGGCTATTTAATATGATGTTGGCTGTTGGTTTTTCATAGATAGCCTTTATTAAGTTGAGACATAGACCATCTATTCCAATTTTTTGCAGAGTTTTTATCGTGAATGGGTGTTGAATTTTGTCAAATGCTTTTTCTGCATCTATCAAAAGGATCATGTGGTTCTTGTCCTTGATTTTATTAATATAGTGTACTATATTTATTGATTTACGTATGTTGAACCATCCTTGCATCCCTGGAATAAATCCGACTTGGTCAGGATGTATGATCTTCTTGATGATCCTCTGTATTCTGTTTTCTAGTATCTTATTGAGGATTTTTGCATCTGTATTCATTAAGGAGATTGGCCTGTAGTTCTCTTTTTTAGTTACATCTTTTCCAGGTTTGGGAATCAGAGATATTTGCTTCCAGGAATGAATTTGGAAGTATTGCTTCTCTTTCAATTTCATTGAAAAGTGTGAAGAGTAATGGCAGTAGATCTTCTCTAAATGTCTGTCTTGTAAAATTCAGCAGTGAATCCATCAGGACCTGGGCTTTTCTTTGTTAGTAAGTTTTTAATTACATTTTCAATTTCACTGATTGTGATTGGGGTGTTTAAAATGTTTTTATCTTCTTTGTTCAACTTTGGTAATTCATAAGTATCTAGAAATCTGTCCATTTCTTCTGTGTTTTCCATTTTATTAGAGTACAGGTTCTTATAGTATGTGTTAATGATCCTCTGAATTTCTATGGGATCTGTTGTGACTGAGCCTTTTTCATTCCTGATTGCATGAATCTGAGTCTTTTCTTTCCTTTTTTTGATAAGATTTGTTAAGGGTTTATCAATTTTATTTTTTCTTTCAAAAAACCAACTCTTAGATTCATTTATTTTTTGTATCATTTTTTTAGTTTCCATTGCATTGATTTCTGCTCTAATCTTTATAATTTCCTCTCTTTTTCAAGCTTTGGGTTTTTCTTGCTCTTGTTTTTCTAGGAGTCTAAGAGTCATCATTAGGTTGTTTATTTGAGCTCGCTCTGTTTTCCTAATGTGGGCATTCAGTGCTATGAATTTTCCACGTAGAACAGCTTTCCTTGTGTCCCATAGATTCCTATATGTTGTAGGCATTTTCGTTTATTTGTAAAAACTGTCTGATTTCTTCTTTAATTTCCTCTATGATCCATTGATTGTTCAGGAGAGTGTTATTCAATTTCCATGTGTATGTGAAGTTCCTACAGTTTCTTATGCTATTGATCTCCAGCTTTACTGCACTGTAATCTGGTAATATACAAGGAATAACTTCAGTTCTTTTGCATTTATTCAAACCTGTTTTGTGAGCTAGTATGTGATCTATCTTGGAGAATGACCCATGTGCAGCTGAAAAGAATGTATATTCTGATTTTGTGGGGTGGAACACTCTATAGACGTCTAATAAGTCCATACGTTCAAAAGCTTGGTTCATTTCTAGTATTTCATTGTTGATTTTTTGCCTAGATGATCTGTCTGTTTGTGATAGTGGGGTATTCAGATCCCCCACTACAATTGTATTAGTGGTTATTTGGTTTTTCATGTTACTTAATATTTGTTTTATATAGTTGGAGGCATTTGTATTTGGTGCATATATGTTTATGATTGTCATTTCTTCCTCTTGGATTGTTCCCTTTACAAGGATGTAGTGGCCTTCTTTGTCTCTCTTAATCAGTTTTGGTTTGAAGTTTGCTTTGTCTGTGCATAAGATTGCTACCCTTGCTTTTTTCTGGGCTCCTGTCACATGGAGAATTGTTTTCCATCCTTTCACTTTCAGTCTATGGGCTTCTTTTTGCACTAGTTGTGTTTCTTGTATACAACATATTGTTGGATTTTGCTTCGTAATCCATTCTGCCAATCTATTTCTCTTGATTGGTGAATTGAGGCCATTGACATTGATAGTTATAACTGATATGTAGTGACTTATTATTGTTATTGTCCTTTTCTTGACTCTTTTTATTTTTTGTCCTCTCTTTTTAGTTTCTAGCCTTGGCTATTTGATTTGCTCTGTTGGGCCTCCTGGTGTTGTGATCTTCGTTGTCTTTCTCTAGGATATTGTTTAAAATTCTTTGTAGTGCTGGTTTAGTATTCATGAAGTTTCTCAAGTGTTCTTTGTCATGGAAGTATCTTATTTCTCCATCCATTTCGAAAGAGAGTTTTGCAGGATACATCAGTCTTGGTTGTAGGTTGTTTTCTTTTAGGACTTGAAATACTTCACTCCAGGCTCTCCTTGACCTGAGGGTTTGTGTTGAAAAGTCTGCTGTGATTCTGATGGGTTTTCCTTTGCATGTGATTTGTTTCTTTTCTCTTACTGCTTGTAGTATTTTTTTCTTCTGGTGGGTTTCGAGGATCTTGATCATTATATGTCTAGGTGTAGTTTTTTTTTTTATCATGACTAGTTGGTGTCCTATATGCCTCGCTTATCTGTATGTCTAATTCTTCCCCTCTGTTTGGGGAGTTTTCAGTTATTAATTCTTTGAACAGCTTTTTTAAGTCATTTGCATTTTCTCCTGGTACTTCATGGATACCTATCAGTCTTATGTTATTCTTCTTTGCATCATCTAGGAGTTCTTGGATTGATTTCTCATGATCCCTCACTGTTTCTAAGAGACCTCTCTTTTCATGGTCACTGTCTGCCATCCTATCTTCTATATCTGAGATTCTGTTCTCGCAATCTTTTATTCTGTTGCGTACGCTTTCAGTAGAGTGTTTAATCTCCTGGATATCTGTTTGAATCTGTTTAATGGATTCCATTTCTTTCCTATGTTGGGTGTTCATTGTTTCCATTTCTTTCTTATGCTGGGCCTTCATGGTTTCTATTATGTTCCTAAGCTCATCTATTTTTTTGTCAGTTTGTGTTCTGGAGTCTCGAATCATGTCTTTCATTTTGCTCACCATATATACAGTTAACTGGAAAGTAATTTCTGTTTTGAATTTTTCTAGAGCTCAAT
>NW_022900942.1:65606805-65664519 GCF_012274545.1 Fukomys damarensis
TTTTTTTACTTCATGTGCTGTGAGTTCTGAGTGTCCTGGAGCTTCACCATCAGACTTTTTATCCTCTTTGCCCTACTGTTTGCCATTGGTGGACTGGAAGTCTGTTTTTGTGGCTTGCTTAAGTGTTTTCTCATCTTTATTTTTGCTGTTGGGTTGCTCTTGATTCAATCTGGATCATTAAATCTTCCTGATATCGTTGCGTCCCAGTCTTTGATTCTCTAATGACTTATAGACATTCTCATTTTCATAATTGAGAAAACAACTTATCAAACCAATCCTTATCGTTTATCCCAATCAATACAATCAGGAACATAATAGGATCAATCACTACCCTTTATAGTCCGCAATGCCTCTGCAGAGTGCGTCCAAGGACTGGCTCAATCAGGGGATCTAATGGGGGGCTCAGTGGCGCCCCCTCCTGGCTCTGTGTCAGAGCCAGCTGGAAACGGTGAGGCTCCAGAGGAGGCCCGTAGTTCGGGCTGGGCTGCGCAGCAGAGGCGGCTGAGTCCAAGCCACCCTGTCTCTAAATTTAAAAATACATAAACATTCAAGAAGGGCTACAGATGCAGCTCAGTTCAGACCTCAGTACTGAAAAAAATACCTTTATTATCAAATATTATATACTGTTAATCTCTTATTTTGCCTAATTTATAAATTAAAATTCATCATAGGTTTGTATATCCAGGAAGCAACACAGCAGGTATAGGTTGGCACTATCTGTGATTTCAGGCATCTACTGGACGTGTCCCTACAGATGAGGGGTCACCACTGTACCGTGGTGGACAACACAGGACTTTACGAGTTCTGTATCAGTTCCCATTGCTGCGCAATGAGTGATCCCAGCCCAGGTTTGCTGTAAGTCACATAGCTGGGCTGTTGGCAAAGGTCCTGGCCCCTGGGTTCTGGGCCAGGATCCACAGCCCAACCTGGGCCCAGCTGCCAGTGCACACAGCTTCTCCACCTGGTTCCCCGAGTCAGGGCATCTGAGTGCTGCCTCGCAAGAAAGAGGCCAAAACGAAAGCAACAGGCTCCTTCTGACAGTCCCAGAAACGGCATGTGGTCCCCTCACTGGACTCTGACCGCAGACTCAGGCTGGGTATGGAGAGAAGGGGCTCTGTGCGGGGTGTGAACCCTGGGAGCCTGGCGCCCGCCGATGGCACTGCTCCCGCAAGGGCCTCACCACGTGCCTGTCGGATTGGGCAGCTTTCTCGGCCATGAGAAAAGGAGAATGGCTGTGGATTGATAGCAAACACAAGCTTCTTAGAATGTGAGGCACTGAGCTCAGGCGTAAAGGGAAGGAGCTGCACGGGGCTGGCGAGCAGTGGTGTGCACAGACGGCCCTGCATGAGGAGGTGACGGCAGCACAGGGGCTCGCAGACCTCTTCAGTCGAGGGCCAGGCGGTCGGTATCTCAGCCTCCCTAGGACAGATGGTCTTCATCACAGCGACTCAACCTGGCCACCACAGTGTGCAAACCACCACAGAGGATAAACAGATGAGTGTGGCTGTGTACGAGAAAACTGTGTCTATGGACATGGAAATTTGAATTTTACATAATCATTATGTATCACCAAAACAGTATTTGTTATATTTTTTTTAAAAACCAGCTGGGTGTATGTACCACATGCCTGAAATCCCAGCAGTAGGGAGGCTAAGGCAGGAGGATTGCCACAAGGTGGAGGAGGTCAGCCTGGGCTACACAGTGAGACCCTGTCTCAAAACAAGACAAAAAATACCATTTAAATTTTGTTTTTAATTTATGTACCCCCATACACACAAAAGGCAATGGCTGGCATTAGTGGGTGAGTCAGGCTGTGGATTCCTGAGACAGGATGTATGTAGATGGCTGAGACTACAGAAGACCTGATTAAAGCAGGGTCATATAGCAAAGAGCTACTTTTATAAGATAAATCTTAATCACAATCATATGCTTTATAGGTCATGTTCCTCACCTCAAAATATGCAAGCCCTCCTTAAAAATCAGGCAGCAGGGACCAAGGTTAAGTCAAAACTGTGACATCTTTGCAAAACAAATGTCTAGAGGGGTTTTCAAAGAAATGCTGTGTCAACAGCTCATTTGGTCAGTGTTGATGGCCTCCTTCCCATCTTTTGATCAAATGGTTCCGTAAAACTCTGACATAATTAGAAGGAGGTGCGGGATTTGTGCCACCGGAGTTCTAAGTGGCGATTTAACCTCGAAAAGACTGGAACGTGTGACCCGGGGCTGCCCAGCACGGTCTGGGCTCTGCATTACCCCTCGAGTAGGCACAAGTGACAGGTGACGCTTCCAGCATCCCAGGCATTGGGGGAGCAAGCTGGAGACCACGTCTGTGCACCTGCTCTTTGGAATTTTACTGCGACTCTCAAAAGAATGAGAAATAAATGAAAAGATGGGAAATGCAGAAGCAAAATTATTATGCATGTTGTTTGCATTTTCCAGAGTGGAGGGGGAAAAAAAGAATCAACCTGTTCCAATTAATGATTGCCTAATTTCATTTCAAGAGGGTATCAAGGCCACGTACCTTCAGTTCTGTCCAGGGAATGCGTCACCCCCAGGAAGTGTCTTCCTGAACCCCAGTGATCTCAAAGCCCTCCAAGTCACTGTTGGGTTGTTGGGGTGCCGTAACAGAAGAAACGCTCCTGTCCTCCGGGGCACCCGGCGATGCAGCCGCCCATTTCTCGGCTCCTGTTCACTGCAGTCACTCCTGCCTTATTTTCCTGTCCACTCAAATATCTGCTGTCAAGTTTCTGTTATTTTCCCACATCCTGGGCTCGGAGATCAGATGCAGTTTCTCAGGTGGTCATGAGTTTGAACAAGGAAATGAGACAGAAATGCACGAAGCTTTAACAATGATCCAGAGTGCAGGGAAGCAGTCGCCTTGCTTGGCCTCAGAGGGACACGGCCCTGGTCACTTCCTGAGTCTGGTGCGCCTCCCCCAGCCTCGCCACTGGAAGCTCAGTGCACCACTTGCTCTGATATTGGCACTGATCTTCACAGCCTTAACCTTTGCTGTTTTAAATATACACAGGGGCCACGGATTTAGCTCAGTGGTTCCACCGCCTGCCTTGCAAGCGCAAGGTCCTGAGTTGGATCCCCAGTACCAAAAAAAAAAAAAAAATTACATCTACACAGTACCCACTGTTAATTCATAGATGAACCTTGTATTTGTTATTTATATACATATGTTGGTGAGTGAAAATCTGTCATTATATCAAAAGGAAAACAACAGAATTTGAACCAGGAATTTAAAGAGTTGTCTTTAATTACAAAAGCTCAGCACGAGTTCAAGACGCAGGACGTGAAGTGACGGGATCACTGCTCACCAGACTGTTGGTGGCGGCAGCCATCCGACCGACTGGGGAAGCCTGCTGAGTCTTCGCTCAGTTTTGTCATCAGGAGACTTGTTGCTCTCAGCAGCTTCATTCTTACGAGGGAGGCTGCTTTGTTAGGGAGAGAAGGACCATCCTCTTGGGAAGGAAGGTCCACCAGAGAGTCAGGAAGGTTGGCATCTTCTGTGTCCAAGCCTCCTGAGCACCTGTGAGTCATCCTTGTAGGCAAAGCCCTCGGTTTCCCCATCCAGGCCTGGGAGGCCGTGAACCAGAGATCTTCCTTCTCATCCCTCTTTCTGCCACACTGCGACTTCAGGAAAATGAGCCCTGTTCACCCTTTCGACCTTGGTCAAAGGAGAGACCTGAACCGATTTAGATAAGGAAGGGCGCACAGATTTGAAAAGGTCTCTCTTCTGTATATGATGTATCTGTTTATCTCAGTCATTACTGAATGACCAGGAGGAGGGGCCCTCATCCTAAACAAGAAAGAAACAATTTCACCATTGGCATAAAAACACACAGCCCCTGACTGCATATCAAAGAGACTGACACAACTTACTTCCTGTCTTTCAGAAGGTGCCCATTCTGGGTGGAAATGTAAATGCAACAGGAGCTTCAGCCTGAAAGCAATCAACCAGGGCATGAGTATGCAGAGCCTTACTCACATCCAGTTCAATCCCCGGTGATTTAAAGACAGGGATTACGAATAACAGCCTATCTGGGGCGGGGCTAGGAAGTGTGTGCCGTTTCAATTCTAGTCTCCCGGGAGGAAGTCCTGGACACTAGTTTTAATCAATACCAATCTTTACCAAGCTGCACACCTGAAACAGCAAGCTGTCTTTAGAAAGGACAGTCAGTGAAAGGGAGCCCTTAGAAATGAGGAGAGCCAGGTGTGGTGATGCCTGCCTCTAATCCCAGCCTTTGGGAGGCTGAGGCAGGAGGACCACCACTGCAGGCTTGAGGCCAGCCTGAGCTACACAGTGAGACCCTGTCTCAGAAAACAACAGCAAAAGAAATGGGACCAGGGATGTAGCTCAGTGGTTCTGCTGCTTGCCTCGAAAGCACAAGATCCTGAATTCAACCCCCACTACCAAAAAAAAAAAAAACAAAAAAGAAAGAAAGAAATGAGGAGGCCGGAGCTTAGGTGGGGTGAGCTCAGGCACACTGCCAGGGGATCCTGGCCTGGCCTGCATCCCCAGGGTTCAGGGCCCCTTTGAGTCCTCACCCAGGTCAGCCCTGCAGAGTGCTGTTACACTGTTGGCCTGGGGCAGGATGGGGCTGCTGTCTCAGACTGCATTGGGGTGCTATGGTGTATTAAACAGGAGGTCCCCAGAATCAGAGCCCAGAAAGGGGAAGTAGGAGGGGTACAGGGGTGAAAGCCAATACAGTCTATGTCGCTGTCCGGTGGCCACTGTAGGCACCTGAGGCTCAGTGCCACTGGACCTCACAAAAAGGGGCTATGACCAGAGGTAGGGCTTTGCCATCCAGTCCTGTCACCCTCTGCTCCAGGGGGCTCTTGAAACCTGAAATCCCTGTACTTCCGGCCATGGGTCCTTGGCCGAGTCTGTGACTGCAGCTTCAGATTAAGTTCGGAGAGAAAGAGATGCAGGAGGCTGCTGCTGCAGGGCCGGTCCTGTGGCTGCAGCTGGAAGAGGGGTGGTAGTGTCTTGCCAGGCCGCTGGCCTGTCTTGCAGTTCCAGATGCGCCCCATCCCCGTGACCCTGCATTTCTCATGAAAATCAGAGTTGATTTCCCCTACCAAAATAGGGACTCCTTGACAGTTCTCACCTTGAAAGGACCAAATTGGCCAGACTAAATTTGCCTTCCGTGAAAGCCTTACAGTTCCCAACTGCAAGCAGTTGTCCCTGGGACTGGAAATTTCTACTTCCCTGGAGGCTGGCGTTGTAGGCTGGCCCTGCTCACACCTGTTCAGGAAGCAGCTCTCTCCTGCCCACTGGGTCTTTCAGTCCACAGAGCAAAGGAAGGCGGGGGCGGGGGGGCAAGCAAGAAATAGCTCTGTGTTTGCATCTGTTAGTGCTGGAACTTCATAACCCAGATAGATAAAACACTAGTATACTTCTCCTATTTAGAAGCCTTTCTGAAACCTCAGATGATCAAAGGAAGAATCTGGAGATCATCTGGGAGTCTCTGCCAGGTCCCAACAAAGTGTGGTTTGGTGATAAGATCCGCAGGCCCCAGGGCCATCTTCCTCTCTCAGAGCCTGGGCTACCCAGCCCTGAACACCAATTCCAGGGCTGCTGAATGTCCTCTCCATTGCTGCTACAGGAAACCTGTCCTGGACTCTCAGGGTAATGCGCAGGGCTTTCCCCTCCCTTCTGGGTCAGTGCAGGGAGACTGCACCGCCTCTTGTGCTCCCTAAGGGAAGGCACAATTTTCTTATCCTCCCGGAGGAACTTCCCCCAAATCCCCATAGGCTGCTACCGATTCTAGAATTCAACACCAGCTAATGACTGCATTTTAATATATTTTGCTTTTTAAAGAGGGAACATCCCCTCCTCTTGCAGTCCAGGAGCTGCCTGCTGGATTTGCACACCATTAAATCTTTTTCAGCTCTGCAACTTTTAGCAGTCTCTTTCCTTTTCAACTCTCTTAGACCAAGTGGCTGCCCTTCACGGGAAAATAACACTCTGAACAGCAGACTTACTAGGAATTTCGAGTAGAGTGGATGTTGGTTTCATCGCAGCATCCCTGGCATTCCACAGGGAAGAAACCTAATTTAGGGTAGGGAGGGAAGTAGCGCTAATGGCCGAAGTTCTGAGAGCCAAAAATGACATCTAAAAATAATATTTGTAAATGTACCCAGAGTGTACTGCGTGCTCGGTGCCCATGGGAGTAGGGCCCTCCACGGCTGCCTAGCCTCCGGCTGCTTGTGTTGATTGGCCAAAAATAGCAGCAGCATTGTTTCGCCTAAGGCTCTGGGTCTTTCCCCCAGCTACAAATGTAACAACTCCGGAGCTGAGGATCAGACAGGTCTCTGACAAAGGTCTGTGCCTTCCCTCGCCCCATTATTTCTGAAGCCAAAATATTTCTGCTACCATTCTCCTATCTCTTCCATATTCTTGTCTGCTTATGTGCTGCCTTTTCTTTTCTTTTTTCTTTTTGGTACCGGGGATCAAACTCCCGACCTTGCGCCTGCAAGGCAGGCAGCAAAACCACTGAGCTAAATTCCCAGCCTTTTCTTACTGCTTCCTTATTTCTGTGCTGTTTCTCTGCCTTTGCTGCCTCTATTTTCTTCTGTGTCTCTGGCTTTGGAACCCCAGAGGGAAAGCAGTTGTTCTAGTAGAATGAGAGTGGTTGGGAAAATTTCAGGGGCAGAGGAAGGAAATTAGAGTCAGGGAGAGAATAAAGCCGCTCGGATATGAAGGGACTTATAAGCAGTTAATCATGGCTAAGAAATAGACTGCATAGCTCGGGGCACATACGAACCCCCTGGGCAGTGGCTGGCCTAACCCAGCTCAGCCAGTCACCCAAGAGACTAAATGGCATCAAAGGAGTTTGTTCTGCACAGACATACTGGGAAGGGACGGGGCAGCAGCACCCAAAGTCCTGTGGTCAAGGGGTCTACAATTTTGGGTTATACAGAGAAGAGGAGAAGCAAGGAAAAGAACCACACAGAAGTGCAGGGATTCTTGGCTGGGCTATGGTCTGGGCAGCCAAGACCCTAGAGCCAGTCCTGCTGCAACCAAGGGGATGATTCCTACAAGCCATGGAGTTTCTGAGATAGGCTGGAGAGGAGAAATGATCCTCTCAGAGGAGCAAGAAGGAGTTGGTTGGGGCAATGCCTGGGCCTTCTCTCAGGTTTAGGGCAATTAAGAAAGCCCACCAGGATGCAGGACATTCCCGGGGGAGGAACACTCTTAATACTGTAAGGCTGTCAGAAAATTGCTATCTGGACCAATAAGAAACTTGCTGTTTTCAATCTTTCCGTTTGACTCTGGTTCACAGAACCAATCAGAAGATGCTCTTTTCAATTGTTTATTTACATGTGGGCACACAACCAATCAAAAGACACTATTCCTGACCCTTCACTTACAGGTAACAGGAAGCCAAAGGAGCTTTTTGAGAGGACACGGCTAATGCCAGGTGAGCGTTTGGCAGGACAGCTTTCCCCTTCCTTATTTACGTGAAAGAAATAATCTAGGAATTGTGGATACAGGAGACCCCCCTCCCTTCTCCTCTGGTGGCTGTGAGCTTTTTCACCAGCCAGCTCTCACTCTGCAGAGTGTACTTCTTTTCCACCTTTAATAAATGCACACTTGCTGCCTTTCTGGGATACCAAGGCCCTTCCATCTGGTTACGATGATCAGACACCTAGGTGCCATTCCAGTGGTCTGGAACAGGACACTGCAGAAGCCAGAAGTTGGCAATCTGTAGATTGTGATGTCCCTGCAAATCCTGAAAATACTGTAATGATGCATATCCTGATATCTTCAGCCTTGAAGGGGAGGAGGCCCAGCCTCAGAAGAACACTTCTGAAAGGACTAACATGTCTCTGCACAGATCCGTGTAGGAATCTGAGCCAAAGTTCAAGGCAGCGAAGGACATAGAAGCAATGTGAATGAAGAGACACCAAGCTGTTACCCTGTTTTTAGTAACCCATCTAACATCTGTGGGCCGCATGAAGAGCGGTGCTTTCAGTAAAAGCAGCCTCTTAAGTCCCTGCTGCAGTGAGATGACCAGGCCTGTGTTGTAGAATAACCGTTCTTTCTATTATGGAAGTCTGCAATAGCTCTCTATGGCTGCATAACAACTTGCCCCGAGATGTAGAGATCCAAAGTAACACAAATGTACTATCTTCCAGTTTCTGCAGGCTAGGAATCCAGCATGTGTAGTTGCATGTCTCTCTACAGATCTCTCCAAGGGTCTGCCAGGACTGACTGGGGGAATACCATTTCCCACACTGTCAGGTAAAAACGGCTGAAGACCAAGACCAGACCAGAACCACTATAAGCCTTTATTGTAGGGACAATCTACCAGGCTGTCTCCGATCAAAGGAGAGAGGGCAATATAGCAGAACAGAGAGCTTCTTTTATAGGACTGGGGTGAGGCTTATAGGAGCTGGGGTGGAGTTAAGTGAGGTAGTATTAAGGGATTAGAGGAGCCTGTGACATTACTGGTTACTTGGAGGTAGCAAGTGTCTTGGTTTCTTTTTGGTGGGAGAAGAGGCATCATGGGAAGAAGAAGGCTGTCTTTTGGTAGGTGGGAGAAGCCATCTTTTTAGGTGAGAAGCAGGGCATTATGGGAAGGGGAGTAACAGCCATCTTAGAGTGAGGGAAACCTGTCACATAACTCAAGTGGTTGTTGGCGGAATCCAGTTATCTTTGAGTTTGGACCATTGGCCTCAGTTCACCTGCTGCTGTCTGCTCCGCTTACGTCAGTTCCTGGACATTTCTTACAGAAGACTCCTCTAAGTGAGCTTCTCCATACAGCAGCTCAGTGTGGCTCCTGAGAGGGAGCAGTGACAGGCCACAAGATGACAAGACAGAAGCCATGGGCTTCTTGTAACTTACTCCAGCAGGGACATCCTATCATGTTTGGTGGGTCCCATTCATCAGAGGCAAATCACTAACTATGCCAAGGTTTGTGTTCGCGAGCTTTCTCATTGCTGAGATGCAGTACCTGGCACCCACAATGTAAAGGAGAAGTGTAATTTGGCTTGTGTTTTGAGGGTATTCGGTCCATGCTGGCTGGCTCCAAAGCAGATGCATCATGGCCGAAGGACAAAGATGGAAGAGAGAAAAGATGCTAGGATCATGGTGGCTGGTAAGCAGACCAGGAAGTCAGTACCCTGAGGGGAAGGACCAGGGGCCAGATAGAGCCCCCAAGGCCAACTCCATGACCCACCCAACACACCCAGAAGTGTGCCCACCCATGCCCCCAGTAAGTGCGTCCCGAGCCGAGCAACTGGACACAATCAAGCTCAACCATCACAGGCTCATCCTGTAGTAGAGGGGATTAGACAAAGACATGGAGACCAAGGGGTAGAAGTCACTGGAAGCTGCCCCCACTAGAAAAAGGAAAATTAGGAAAAAATGGTGTCTAAAAGCCCAGGAGGAAGAGATTTTGAAGAAGTGAAAATATATGTGACCCAGAGATGCCAATGACTCTAGCAGAGCCTACCAGGAATGCACAAGATGGTACATTGCCTGTGGTGGGAGGGAAGACACTCCCCATGGAAGGTGGTGCCTCTGTGAGCAGGTGCTACAGTCTGTTTCAGGACCTGGGCTTAAAGCTGATTTGGGGTGAGTCTGAGGGCGCAGGGCTCACTCTGAATTGGGAGAATCTCAGTAAATCTGACACGCGGGTGGGGACCCGGTAGACGGAAGTTGAAACAGTAAGGGGCAGAGAAGCAGCAGCTACTCCTTCAGGCCAGGAGAGAGGGTGTCTGGTATTTTGCGTGGCACGATGACCTTGTTTTTATCCATTCTTAGACAAAACGATGACATGATGGGGCGGCCTTGCTTTGATTCATTTCATTTTACACAAGGCTCGGTACCTTGTAAAATTATTTATGTCTAATAGGAAAATAACACCAGGCCAGCTCGGATCGCTGGCGGCTGCTCTTTCTCCCTTTCACTCAGGTCAGGGAGGAAGAGGCCTTTGACACTGTCAGGAAGTAATAATTACACAGGACCTTGCAGCTAGAAGCCCGGACAGAGCTCTGCCCTCACTGCTTGGTTAACCAATCTGTATCTTGGTTTCCCAAAGCGAGAGCGAGTTCAGGACGTATCCAGCTCACTGGCATAGTACAAGCATTCATAAGTCAATATACAGGTAACGTGTTTATAACTTAAAAACTGTACGCAAATTAAACTGAGCCAATTTTAACGGCTCACACAACAGCCCAAATCAGAGGCGGTCCTCGGAGGCAGAAGGCCTCTGCTCTGCTGGACTCTGAAAAGGGTCAGCAGCGTCCACGGGCGAAAACCGGAAGTGAGGTACAAAAGCGTCTTGGGAGGGTGGCAGCGCTGTGCTTGCCTGTGATTGGCTGAGCGCTGGCTGCTCCGTTACAAAGTGTACTTCTGAACCAGGCCTGGCTGAAGTTGTTTGTCAGAACGAAGCTGGCTCGTCCCCACTGTAGGAAAGCTGATTTTCATGGTCTTCTGGGATGTACAGTGAACTGCACCTATTTATATGCACTCTTCGGGGCTGGGGTGCCGCTCGTGCCAGGGTACAAGCTTCCCCAGCATGGGGGCCCCGCTTCCATCGCTGCTCCCAACCCGAAAGGAACCAGAAAAGCTGGCAGGACAGCAGGGTGCTGTGCGCCCCGCTGCTGCAGGACCCCCCTGTGAGCCCAGCAGAACCCCAGAAGCAGCAGCCAAGCCTCTGCGCCTGCAGCCCCACCCAGGTGCTGCCCGCCCTTCCCTGGGGCCTCTCCTCTCCTCAAGCACTGAGCCCCCCCACGGGGGTACCGGTCGGCCCCTGCTCAGGTACTGACTGCTGCTGGCTTGGGCTGCAGCGCCTGCTGCTCCCCCTCCCTGCCCTCCTCCTGGGCTCCCTCTCCCCTCCCTTCCTCTTCATTCTCCCTCCTCTTCCTCCCTCCTCCCTCCCCCACCCCTTCCTCTCTTTCCCTCTTCCTCCTCCTCTCTACCCTCCTGGGCACACTGGGCCTCGGTGCATCCCAACACTGCCATCTCCCCGGACGCCCTCAGATCCATCCCTGAAAAGATTTCACTCTGCTCCAAATGCTGACCTTCCATATCAGAGCATGGAACCCTTGAAGCCAGTACTGCCGCTCCCTGAGCATCTTGGACCCGCCGGGCCACAGTGGACCCGGGGAACCAGCCGAGTAGGTGCTGCCAAATAGATGAACAAGTCAATCAGCAGAGCTGTTCGCTTTCAGGTACGGGGACCAGGCTCCCTGCCCTGACGCCCTGGCACTGGATGGGTGATGCTCTCTTGCTGTCCTGAACGGTACCTGTAACACCCTTCCAGTGTGATAGCCAGGAAGCTTTCCAAGTATTTCCAGGTGCAAGGAGAGGTGACAAGATGGCCCTAAGTGGGAAATTCGAACAATGATTTCTCAAATTTTCCTACAAAATAGGAAAACTAGAGGAGGATGGTAATAATGATCTATTGGGATTAAAGAAAGAAAGAAAATGTTTTCAACACATGGGACCCTCTGAAAATTCTAGGCAATGCCTACACTTTTTTCAGTGGGTTCCTCCCATTCTCCCTCCTCCCTCTCTTTCCCTGCTTCAGACCACTTTATTCTAGAACTGTAGTTCAATTCCCGATAACAGGAAAAAAAAAAAAAAAAAAAGAGAGAGAGAGAGAGAGACTTCTGGTGAACCAGAGGAGCCAAGCCGTAAGATAGAATGATGTTAAGTAAGTTTACATTAACTGTGACAAGATCCCTCCCATTATCATCTTAAAAAGAGGAAAAGTTAATTCTGGCTCACAGTTTGGGAAGTTTCAGTCCATGGCTGGCCGACCTATAGTTTTAGGGCCTGCGCCGCGGCTGCACATCATGGCAGTGACCACGAGGTGGAGCTAAATTGCTCAGTTTGCACCAGTCAGGAAGCAAGAGAGGGAGGCTGGGGTCCCACTGCCCCCTTCAAGCCACGCCCCCTGACCGCAAGTCTCCCAGTGAAGATCTAGCTCTTAAAGATGCTTCCTCCTAGTTTCATGGATGGGCTGGGGATCCAAACGACAGTCGCCGGTGTTTGAAATGGGGTGTCCCTTCTTTCCTCAAACTGAGCTACATAGGTTCCCCTTCCTTCATCTTCCGTCAGGGCCTGCTGTGTATATGATAGGCCATCGGTTTTCAGGACCTGAAGACGAAAAATGGCTTCCCCCAGGCCTTTGTTGTTTACCATCCTGACTCCTCGGGGGCATGTTCGGAAAGTGACAAAGTTGGGAACTCCCTGAGGTCTGGGCTCCCCGCAGCCCTGAGGACTTGCTCCCTCCTCTCACAGATCCAGTGTTCGGGATCGTACATTCCTCCTTGCCCTGATTTCAGTCTGATGCGCGGCGTGCCTTTTGCGGGTCTCATGCCGTGAACTGTTTGCTCAGTGGACTATTAAAACAGCGGAGCACCTGTGCCCCTCGGCCTCTGCATCGGTGCCCTCGCCGCGCTTCTCACCCTCTGCTGTAGGCGGGTTACTCCTGTCTCTTCTGCAGCTCTCCCTCCGCCTGCCTCTCCCCTCCTTTATTCTCAATCTACTTCCCGCTGACACTTCCTTTTGATTCTTTGATGCTTTATAGATCCTTTGTCCCTGTTCTCATGCTCAACTTCCGTCTGCGTTATGTGCTTCAATTTCAAATCACTGGGAACAGAAGCTGAATATCACCGATTGCATCCTTAAGTCACAAAGCAGAGGGGGGAAAAGCAGAAATCATCTTTCTGCCTGAGTGAGACCTTCCCCGTGCCATTAGCCAGTGGGGCTGTGGTAGATACCAGCTGGGGTGAAAGTTGGACGTGATCCTTGTAATGAGAGAACTTCTGATGCAAATGAAAAGCATATGCTTTGGAAAGATGGCCTGGGAAAATATAGCAAGATACCCAAGGGGAGGAAAATCAAACTGAAGGGTGCCGTACTTAGTGTTTGCTATCATAACCATACTTAGCTCCTCCGAGGACCGCGGAATGTATTCTTGATAGAGCGACTTCGGATCAGTGTATCCATTTTGAGTGTGTCTCCAAAAAATGGAAAATATCTTTGGTTCTGGTCATTAACAAGCAGTGAGAGGCTGAGCTAGCTGGAGAGAGTGCAGCTCTTCAGCAAGATTGCCTCTGGGAAGCCGGCCCCCATGGAGCAGGACTCTGCCATTCTAGCAGGTCACTGTCTAAATCCATCTGCTTCCCTTTTTCGGGGAGAGAGATCGTCAGGAGAAGTATCTGTCGCTGTAACGCATGGCATAAGCCGCACACTATGCAGAAGTGGACAGGTAACCAGGAATGTGCACTGGCAGGCCACAGAAGGGCAGTTTAACATGTGCAGTGACCCCAGCTCACCCCCAGGAAAGCTCTCTCCCAGTCCTCCCTCCTTGATCTCTTTTATCTACTCCTTACCTCCCTGATTACTATGCAGCCTGTGGACCCTGGAAGGAAAGAGACGCTAGGCTCTTGCTCCCCACTACCAGGAAAGTCTTTTCAAACAAAGAAAAAACACTTATTTCTCTCTTCTCACCCCAGGGAAGCTGAGAGCTTGACAGACAAGCAGTTAGAAAAGCAGATGTGCTTTGCCTAGGACTGAAAGGTGGTGGAAAGTTTTGCAAACTTGGAGTGAATTGCAGGCTAGAGCTGATCAGGCAAGAGGAGGTAAAATACGGAGACTTCCTTCATTCCTCTGGAGTGGCTCTTCACAACCTGGCCTCAGCTTTTCACTTGGTATGAATTCCCTGAATAACAAACCCAAATGCTTATTGCAGTCCCAAATTGGTTTTCTAAAGCCAAATAAGAATAATCTTGAAGAGCTATAACTCTGTTATCTCTCAATAAAAATGAAGGCATTTTTCCCCGTGCTTTTATTAAACAGGACCTTTTTAAAGTAGGCTGTTTTTTTCTAATTTACAAATTCACAAAATAATATAAAAAGAAATGTGTATCTGTAGAATGATCCCTTGTCTTAATTATGACATTGACATTTCAGGTGAGAAGTAACGTAATGCCAGGCTAGTTTAGCCTTTCTCCTTCATGAACCCAATGAATTCATAAAGATAAATGTCATAAACAGACATCAGCGCTCATACAGTCCACAATACATGGAATTTCATTTTGATCTGGCAAGAGGTATTGCTTGGAAACATTTTTAAGATTATTATATAATTTCAGAAAAATTTTTTTAATTTTAGCTTTTCAGCTGATGTAATATTTCCTTTATTCTCATATGATTTTTCTTCCTCTCTCTTTTTTGTTTTCTGAATCACATTTGTTTTTAGGACTGTATCTCTATCAGATATACTTAAATCTGCTCTTTCCTTCCATCCCCCCATCTTTGGTTATTATCAATCCATGAATTCTAAGCCTTTGGGGGAAAATATTTATCAGTCCATATCCATAATCTCAGGCAATTATTATTATATTCTGAGATTTTTTTTTTTTTTTGTACCAGGGATTGAACTTGGGAACTTGGGCTCATGAGGCAGGTGGTAACACCACTGAACTAAATCCCTGGCCTCAGATTTCTTTAAAAAGGCGAGGTGTCAGAACTGGAAGTCAGAAAGGCAATATTCACAACAGCCCAGCTTGGGTTCCCAAAGACTCCATGGTGCTTGGTAAGAACTCAGAGCCCTCGTGACAGAAAACCACAAGGTGACACAGCATGTGCCACACTCCTTTTTAGACTTACGCTTGGTCACATCATGACAGGTCCCCAGGATATGCAGAGCGCAAAGTGCTAGAGCATGCCTGGGACTTAGAACCACGAAGCCAGCAGGCAGGACACTGCCATACACCAAAGTTCAACTTGGAGATGTGGGTAGAAGGTCAATAGATCGCTGGCAGGTGGATAGTTTTGCTAATTATGCTGTTGTCCCAAGTGCCACAGAGTAGGCAGACGGTGCTGATGAAAACCCAGCGTGGCTGTCTCTGGTTCTCGAGAACTGGCTGTTGAGAATAAATCACTGACCTATGAACACTGCTCTTAGGAGGGCCCAGGAGCAACACCAAGCCATTGTTTACTTAGAAATGCCCTGAAGAGTTGGAGGGCAGTGAAGGTTCTGGGGAAAGGGGAAAGATACTGATAAATTAATCTGCCTCACCATCCGTGGTTCTACCTGCTGTACTTAAGTCCTAAACTAGTGTGTGATCCCAGTCTTTCTAGGACAATGAATGGTTATAAAACACTAAAATAAAAGTCATTAGCTAGCAGAAACTTGAGAGATCCGTTCAGAAATTTGTGAGAATATAGAGGCACAGTGAAGGTTAATGGACATTAATGAAATATTTATTTCTAAAATACAACAATTTAAAGCTTCTGGAAATGGGCGTTAGGACAAGGAGCAAATAAACACCTATTCAAGAGAAATCTATGAAAACATGAGAAAGGTGGGTGGCTGCCCAAGCTGAGCCCTGTTCCCACTCTCTGCTCAGCCAAACACTGCACACTGCTGCAGCCAGAAACACAGGGTTTGCTTTCCTCCAGCTCCATCATTTTCTTCTTTGGAGCCACAGGACCTCAGCATTTCCTAGCCTGCCACCGGCTACCTGTTGCTGGGGTCAAGTCATAGGCAAGGGTGATCACTTGTCTTCTACCCAAACCTCACCCGTAGGACCAAGGCTCTACTTCGTACCCAACAAGCTGATAATTCTGGGGTCCTGATCCACCCTGCCCCTCTTCCTACAGTGGTAGATTTCTGTGCTAGAATCAGCTGAGGGACCTCAGGCTGCATCCTCTGATCTTCTAACCTCTCCCTTCAACCCTCCCATCCACTGAGCCTTCAGTCTCTAGAGCAGAGGTACCAGTTTGCCCTTATCCCTTCAAGCTTCAGAACACACTGGCTTAAAGAATGTACTTGGGAGAAGAAGTGGGCTACCAAGCAGATAGCTCTTCCTCTCTTCCCAAGGAACTGCACTTCCTTTGCAGCAGAGCATGGAGAAGTTTAAGACTAAGGGCACATTCAAGAACAACAGTCAGTGGTTAGCCAGTGGAGAAGAGGTCAAGACACAGACTAAACTGCTATGCCCCCAGCATTGTTGGCAACAGCAGGACAATAAGACAGCTGTGTAAATGGTTAGGGAAAGAGAAATAGAGCTCTATCAAAATGACTGTCACCCTAGTGTTATTTTATAAATTAAGATGTATGTGGTCTTAGCACCACAACAAAAGTAAAAAACCTAAGAGTGGCAAAGTCATTAAGGGAATTTACCAGGAACCTTTGCAGAAGGTCCCGATCTCCTGCTGGGTGCTATAGTGTAAGGCAAGAACAAAGACTCAGAGATAGAATCAAAGTGAAATGGGGAACTGAGATGGTCAGAGCTGAGCAAGCAAAGACCCCGAAATAGCCAGAACCACAGATATTTATTGGTGACACAGTCATTGTTAATTGGGGTAAGGGAGGTATGTGTGGATGCTAGAGATAAGTTGCTGATGCAGGCAAGGTTTGTAAAAAAAAAAAGGGACAAACAGTCTTGCTTTAGGAACAGAACAGAGCAGATGTAGGTTGTGGTTAATGATTGACATGTCTTTATAGTTAAGAAGGTTTCAGTTCTGGGAACAGAATTCGGGTAAGAATCACTGACCTCTGCTGTTGTGTTATCTGACATCAGAGCCCCAAGACTTCATGGGCCATTTCTCGGGTCTCTGCTGTGGCCATTGGCAGGGGGACAATGCTAATGTGTGCCATCCCAATGTCCCTATGAGTCACACGGGCTTGGATCAGACTCGCTTTTTAAAATACGCCAATTATGGGGTTAACTCTTTACAGTTTGCACTGCTTATAGCCTGCTTTGGGCATAATCAACAGGGTGGTCTCTGCCAGGAATTAAAGTACTATGCTAGAAAATACTTACTGTAAAAGGAAACAGTGCAGGAGGTTATAGTTTGTGATCTGTCACCCAGAGTTTATGTGTTGGAAGCTTGTGGCAATTTTAAAAGGAAGTGGAACCTTTGAGAGGTGGTTCTTAGTGAATAAATGCATCACTGGGCATGTGCCCTGGGAAGGGACCTCGGTCATACTCTCACTTCCTGTCTGTTCATATTATTTCTTCCTTCCTCTCCTGCGCATACCCACCATGGTGATGCCAGCTGCCAAAAGATCTTTCCATAGCCAGATGTTTTTGCCAAGCCTTGAACCTCAAGAACTATAAACTAAAATCCTCTTTTCTTTATAAAGTTCCATCTATGGCATTCCCTTATGGTAACAGAAAACAGACTAATACAAAGAACAAAAGACATAGGCATGAAGAAAGCAAAAAGAAAAAAATGGCAGATATATAGCCAACTATGTCAAAGATAGAAGTAGATGGAAGTTAAAGTGTGAAAAAGACGTGGCGATCTGTCTGAAAAATAGACAAGAAATCAAGAATACTAGAATGACTCTATTGGTATCAGTTAAAATAGATGTTAAAATTTCTAGAGATAAATAGGGATATATCTGAGATACACATATCATATGCATATGTGTACCTAAAACAGCTTCAGAATACATGAAACAAAACTGATATCTTTGCAGAGAGGAATTGACTACTCAACAATAATAACACTTGGAGACTTTAGTGTCCCATTTTCAACAATGGATAGAACAACTAGGCAGAAAGTCAACAAGAAATTAGAAGACATGAGCAGCACTGCAGACCACCTAGACCTAGGAATCTTACAACACTGCACCCAATAGCAACAGGATATACCTTCTTCTTAGGGAACCTGTGACATTTCGCAGAATATACTGTATGTTAGTTCATAAAATAGACCCCAAGAACTCTAAAATGTTATAAAATAATGCAAAGGATGTTCTGTACCCACAACAGAATGAAATCAAAATGTGGTAGCAGGGGGAAAAATGGGACATCCACACATTTGCAGACATTAAACAACAAATTTCAAAATAACTAAGGCATCAAAGAACAAATCATAAGGGTAATCAGAAAACATCCTGAGATGAATTAAAGGTCCAACATACCAAAACTTAAGGGATAAAGCTAAAACAGAGCTTAACAGAATTTATAGTTGAGGATGCCTACATTAAGGAAAAAGAAAGATCTCAGATCAAGAGCCTAAACTTACACCTCATGACCCTGGAAAAGAAGGAGTAAATAAAACCCAAAGCAAGCAGGAGGAAAGGAATAGTAAAGATCAGGTCAGAAGTTAATGAAATAGAGAATAGCATCGATGAAACCTAAAGCTTGTTCTTTGAAAAGGTCCAGAAAATTGACAAATCTTTCCAAAGATCACTCCATCAATGGGACAAAGCTAAAATTACTAGGATCAGAAATGAGAGAGAAACTATTACTACTGACCTTACAGAAATAGAAAGGTTCATAATGTCATGTTGTAATCAACTGTATACCACAAATCAGATAAGCTAGATAAAATGGACAAATTTGTAGAAAGGCAAAAAAAAAAAAAAAAAAAAAGATTTAAGACTCAAACTGACACCAGAAAAACAGACATTCCAAATAACTCTAAGACGTGAAGTGGTTTAAAAATGATCACAAAAACTACTCAAAAAAGAAAAGCTTAGAACCCTATAGCTCACTGCCTAATTCTACTAAACACTTAGAGAAGAATTTATAGTCATTCATTTTATAGTAACTCATTTTATGAGACCATTATTACAATGCAAAATCCAAACAGAGATATCAGTGAAAGAAAAATGAATACTAATTTTCTTAGGGGTATGGACACAAACATGCTCAGAAAAGCAATAACAAATTGAAGGCAGGGCACACACAGGAAAACGGAGTTACAAGCATGACCAAGAATTTATTTCAAGGTTTCCAAGTTGCTTCAATGTCTGAAAATCACTTAGCATATACATCATATTGCTAGACTAAAACCCAAAAAATCATATGACTACAGGTACAGAAAGTGCATTCAGTAAATCTTAACACCCTTTCAGACAAGCATCTTCAGTCACATGGAACAGAAGGAAACTTCTTCAAAATGATAAAGGTCATATATGAAAAATCCTCAGGAAACATCATGCCTGTGTTGAAAGACTGGATACTTTCCCCTCTTGGATCAGGCACAAGACCAGGATGTCTGCTCTTACCATTTCTATTCAGCACTGTATTTAAGGGTAGAGCCAGGGCAATAAGCCAAGCAAAAAAATAAAAAAATAAAAAAAAAACACATTCACTGTAGAAAGGAGGAAGAGATGCCATTTTCATTGACAGATAACACCAGCATGTAGATAGAAAATCCTAAGAAATCCACCACCACATACCACACACACACACACACATTCACACAATTAGAAATCATGTTTATCAAGGTTATAGGATAAAAGTTCATTGTACAAACATTAATTACATATCTATACACTTGAACAATATGCAAATGAGATTAAGAAAACAATTCCATTTACTCTAGCATCCTAGAAACAAATACTTAGAACAAAGTTAAATGAATGAAGTGTACAAGTTATACTTGGAAAAACTACAAAACCATTGAAAGAAATTAGTGATGATTAGAATCATCTTTGTAGACAAGGAGCCTTAACATTTGAATCCTTCTGAATTGATCTACAGAATTAACACAGCACTAATCAGAGTCCCAGCCAACAGCTTTATAGAAATTGACAAGCTAATTCTAAAATTCACATAGAAATGTGGAGGACTCAGAATAGCATAAACTATCTTGTAACAGAGGAATAAAGTAGGACTTACACCTCCCAACTTCAAAACTTACTGCAAAGCAACATTAATCAAGCCCCAAGGAGAGACACTTAGATCAGTGGAATAGGAAAGAGCCCAGAAATAAAGACATGCATCTCTGCCAATTATTCCCAACAAGGGTGTCAAGACCGCCCAGGGGAGAAAGAAGTCTTTTCAATCAGTGATGATGGGAAAACTGAATGCCACGTGGAAAATGATGAGGTTGGACTTTACGTTATGCTGTATGTACAGTTTAACTCAAAATGGATCAAGGACCTACGCATAAGAGCCACAACTAAAAAATACCTTGGAACGAAACACAGGGACAAATCTTTGTGATGTTGGATTTGAGAAGGATATAACACTAAAAGCTTTGATGTGACACTAAAAGCATAAGAAACAAAGAACAAGTAGATCAACTGGGTTTCATCAAAATTAAAAATTTTTGAGCTTTGAAAGATGCTGTCAAGAGTGAAAGACAATCAACAGAATCAAAGCAAAGATTTGCAAAGTGTATTTCTGATAAGGTATCTGTGCCCAAAACATATAAACAATTCTTACAAGTCAACATGGCCTAGCAATTTCTCTCCTAGGTATATACCCAAAAGAAATAGAAACAGAAACTTTTACATAAATGTTTATAGGAGTATTATATTTCCAGGAGTATCATAGCCATGAGGTAGAAGCAATCCAAATGGCCACCAACATTTGGATGGAAGCGTAAAGAATACACAGAATATGATATTGCCATACACTGTAAAACTATGCCCAGGAAAGGAATACTTTTTTGGAATATGATTGGCCAGAACAAAGGATTAACATACTGATACATACTATAGCACACATGACTTTTAACAAGATAGTGCTAAATAAAAGGATGCAGGTTGAATATGATCCTATTCACATGAAATTTCCAGAATGCAGAAACATAGAAAAAAAGAAAGAAAGTAAGGGAATTGCTAGGATTAGATGTGAAGGTTAAAGGGGTAGAAGGCACATAGCTAAAGAATGTAAGTTTTCTTTTTAGGTGATAAAATACTCTGAAATAGATTGCATTGATAGTTACATTATGTTTAGATATTACATGTGTCTAAAAATATTGAATTGTATATTTTAAATAAATTAATTGTATCATATACAAATTATATCTCAGCAAAGCCAGTGTTTAAAAAGCTTGCCATGAGTTTAATGCGCTACTAAACAGTGTGCATGAAAATATTTCCATATTCCAATTTCGCAAATGGGAAACCTGCGACTTTCTGAGGGGAGTGACACAGGGCCTCACTATGTAGTTCATGCTGGCCTTACACTCACTGTGTAGCCGAGGCTGATCTTTAATTCATGGCAATCCTCCTGCCTCAGCCTCCTGAGTGCGGGGGCTATAGGTGTGTTCAATCACACCTGGCCGAGAAAACTGAGACTTTAAATCCCCAGGTCACATCACCAGGAAGGGCCAGAGCAGGCGCTAGAACAGGAAACCTGAACCCCAGTTCTAAGCCAATCTATACCTCTTGGATTCTACTCTACATTGAGTGACCAGCTTGTCCACAGAAGAAGCCATTTATTTCTCAAAATATAAATATTTCTTTCTCCCCGATAGTCACAGGAACTATGTGAACTGGGAAAATTTCAAAGTATTCTTTTGCATGGTAGCACAGGTAAGGCCACCTGCCTAAACCGAGGTGAGCAGGCTGTAGCCAAGACTCAAGCACGTAGACCTGGTGCAATCTTCATACTACACAGAGACTTAACTCCGTGCCAGAGAAGTGACATCTCCAAGCCAGTGAAAATATCCCTGCCAGTGAACAATGGATCGTTTGGTTTGTTTATGATTCCTGGGCTCAGTTTAGTGGACCACTCAACTCCCAGGACCCACCCGCCTCAAAAGCTGCAATTTGCAAAGCGTGATTAGGATTAGATTCCTGTCAGAGGTATTGCATTCTGAGCCTGCACTCCTTCAGCACTCATTAATTTAGCTGAATTGCAGATTAGTTTAAAAAGTACGTTAATGGTGAAATAACCCCTTTCAGAAGGGCAGTTGTACAAATTCCATCAGTACTTTTTCAGAGAATAAAATGCTCAACAAGATTTTCCTTCAGAGATTTCTGCCACCTGGGCCTAGGCAGGCAGGATGGACTTGCAGCTCCTTGCAGTCGCTCAGCCTTCCAAAGCTCCTAGGTTTTCTTCAGAACCACTCAGCATGGTGAGCCAGCCCTGAGGCTGCAGGAATAGACCAAGTTGTGTCAGGACACTGTTTTTCTGGGGGGATGCAGATGGGGTTTCTTTATCCTCCCTTCCCATCCACATACTGTATCCTCTCTAAGGAGGAAAAGAGAGCCCTCATCTGAGAGCAGCAAAGCCAAGACTCCTCTTGGTTCTTCCTAAGTCTTAGGCAAGAATTCCTTTTGTTCTGGGCCAGGGTTCAAAGTGCAAAGCGTGCATCGCTGTGTAAAGACCATGTATCATGAGTGTGAGCAGAAGAGTGTAAGAACTGAATTCAAGGACCAAATGTCAGAAGAGCCCCATGTGAAATCCTGGGCAACTTATGATGGTGGATTTTGTGGGGACACCTTTCCTTGTATGGAAAAGCAGCTATGACATCATCACCTCAGTGATGTGCCTGGGATCGCTGGAATACCCCGCGGAATCAGTCTTCTGAGAAGAGAGGTGGGATAGCTGCAGAAAGCTGACGGTTCACCTGTTAAAAGACGGAGTTGGAGGACCACTTGGCATCTCCTCTGCAAAGTCCATCCTCCAACTGCTGGTTTGCCCAATTTCCCATCTTAGACTGCCCATGAATCCCTACTTGTGCAAGCCCAAAACATCTTGCTCTTTTTTGTTTTGTTTCGTTTTTTGAGACAGAACCTTTTGATGTAGCCCAGGCTGGCCTCAAACCCATAGCAGTCCTCCTGCTTCAGCCTTCTGAGTGCTGAGATTAGAGGCATCTGCCACCATGCAGAGCTGCAAAAATTCTTTAGGCTGCTGAAAACAAAAAAAAAAAGCTGTTCATTTCAACATTAGCCAAGGTTCATGGAAAAGAAGTGCCAAACAGCCTTTTAGTACCTGTTCCTCTGAGCTCAGACAGGAACCCATCTTGCTAGGCTGGGTCGGTTAGGAAAGACACAGCAATCTGGTTCTTTCAGCTCTGTCTCGGATTTCTGGAAATGTTTTTAACACAGCTTATCTAGACTGCAGCTGACACAGGCCAGTGATTCACTTTGGGCTGACAAAGTGATCTCTTGAGGATAATAATCGCTTTAGTCCATGGTGGTAGAATTGTTACTCACTGTCTGTGACACACATAAAAAAATCAACTTAGGAACAAACATAAGTATGCAAACAGTCAGGAGGAAGATTCTAAGGCAGCCACTGCTTTTCCTGTATAATCTTAGGTAGTGTTGTGGTTTGTGTCTAGATGTCCACCTACGGCCTTACAGTCATGGACGAGATCTTCCTTTGGAAGGTGACTGGATTGCGTGGACTTAGAGTTGACCCGCTGTTAGGAGCTGCTGTTAGGAAGTGAGGACTGATTGGAAGAGGCAGGTCACTGGGGTTGTGGCCTGGAAGCTTAGCTCGCCCTTCCTGGCTCCTCCCTTGAGCGCTCTCTCTCTCTCTCTCTGCTTCCTGCCTGCCATGCCATGAGCATCTCTCCTTTGCCAGGTCCCTCTGCCATGTGGTCCTGCCTTAGAGCCAGCTGTTATGGACTGAAAGCTACAGACTGTGAGCCAAAATAAATCTTCCCTTCCTCATGTTGTGCGTGTTGACTGTTGTGATGCAGTGGTGAAGAAAGTGACTGAGACAGGCAGACAACGTGACGATGATACAGTGAGTGACATAACTTACAGCTAAATGGCCACTGCCCTCTCAGGTTTTGTAGCCTGAGAGTGAGAGTGCATTCCTAGGCCTTCTACACATCCTGACATCATCCAACTTATTTCCCCGAGGAATCACATCAGCCTCACCTACCTCCACCTCTCCCCTGGGAGTCGTCACCTCTCCCCTCGGAGTCTCAGGGAAGCAGAGCCCGCCCGCCAAAGCCCTTTGAGGCATCTTTGAGGCTCTTCCTGAGCAAAGAGGGGTCCCATTAAACTCAGGCTCGGGGGCCAGCTGTGTCTGTGGACGAGGTGCAGGAGTGGGAGGGCCTGAGGTTGGCAGGGAGAGATGTGAGCTCAATTCGGGGCAGTTATTTGGAGTTAAGCTTATTCTGACCAAGCTTTGCTCTTCTATCTGGCACCAGTCATGACAATGCTGACTTTAAACCGTCTTCTCTGTCACTGTTAGATTCACAGAAACAGAAAGTGATGGGGTTATGGGGAGGGAGGAACGGGAGTTACTGTTCCTTGGGTGTGGAGTCTCGGGTGTGGAGTCTCAGGTGTGCACTCTGAAACCGCTCTGGCCAGAGGTGGTGGTGGTGGTAGTACAGCAAAAAGAACGTCTTGACTGCCACACAACTGTACAGTTACATAGGGTGAAGGTCGCGAATCTTACCAGGGCATTGGAAAAATACGGTGAATGTTTAAATTTTAAAGATTTTATCATGGAAAAAGTAACATTGCCACGCATGCTCCTCAAACCACCCACCTCAGTTGGAGCACACGCATCCCATGGTTCCGGCCACTTTCTGCAGCAGCTCTGGAGTCCTCTTTCCTGAGTGTCATTGGATGCACTGTCCTGGCTGCTGCTGTGTCCTGAATGGATTCAAGACGTTTCCCTAAGGTGCTTGAGGACACAGCGTGATGTTTTTAGGAGTTGCCTGTCTCTTGGCTGGTAGCCAGCAGCAGCATTAGCTGTATTTTTTATCACACTTTGTAAAGGCAGGAAAGACGACTCCCAGAACTGCTTCAGGAAGTGGCAAGAACCATGGGATTAGAGTATTTGAAGTGAGAGGGAAAATTCTGAGGGGGATGAATGGCGATGTGTCTTTTACTGTAATAATTTTTAAAATTTAAACATCAATATATATGTGTTTTTACCATATTTTTTGAAATGGGGAAAACATTCTCATACCCTGCTCCCAAGTGCTGGGAAGCTTCTCCTTGATCATATGTGTAAACATCACTTTCAATGACTTAAGAGAGCCCAGAGTCGGGAATGCTCCACAGGAGACTTCACTGCATGGTGTGGGCTTTGGTGCTGTGTTTGGTTCCCTACACCATCGCCTTCCCCATCTCTCTTTCCTTCCCGGTGCTCCCTCCCTAGGAGCCAGGAGTAACTGGCCCCACTGGCTCCACCTCCACCAGCCGCCCTAGGGGAAGCCGCAGAGAAGTTTGGAGTTGTCCTGATCTTACCGGAAGGGTGTGGGTTGGGTTAGTTCTGAAGTGAAGAACTAGGACACCCCTTTGATTGTGCGTTGAGCTGTGTTCTTCCCTCTAATTCTGTTTATTCATTAATCCACCAAATATTTATCAAGTATCTGTTACATCCCAGGCACTGTTTTAAGCACTTTAGCCAGTCTCGAGTAAAATTGTCATTTTTATCTCTCTACCTGTCCAGTTTCTGGGTCTCATTCTTCATTGGGGAAGGGGGAAAAAATGGGGAAGGGAAAAAACAGAGTGTTGCACACAGATTCTCCTGAAGCCTCTGCAATTAATTGTGTTCTAATCTTCTCAGTATATCAGGATAAAAATGGGGAAGGGAAAAAACAGAGTGTTGCACACAGATTCTCCTGAAGCCTCTGCAATTAATATATTGTGTTCTAATCTTCTCAGTATATCAGGGCTAGATATCGGATTCTCAATATATTACAGCTTCGAGTCAGCGCTGTCCCATGATCTTCCTTTCCAGATTCTGAAAAATGCCAGAAATATGGAAATTTAGAAAGGAAGGCTAGAGAATAAGAAGAACAATAAAAGCAATCTAAAATTAGGAGAGACCGATATTGCCATGCTTAGAGGTTAGAGCTACCAGAAATCGACGAAAGGGGCAAGATTAGCCAGCTGCAGAAATCACCCCAGGAAATAAGCCACTCCAGGGGTGACTCACAGACATACTGCTCACAATCTGGGGGTGCTCTCTGAGTCCCACCAAGCGGTCTGGCATGCTTCCCTAAAAGGGAAGCCTTCAATTTAAAATGTAACTAGTGGAAGATGAGCAGTAATTCAAGAAATTGCAAACCATCCTAAGGAAACGAGAGGTTTTAGACAACAGACAAAGGAATGGAAAATGAGTAGTGTTGAAGAATTTGCCAGTGTATTCTCACACTCTCTAGGTGAAGAAATGCTCTCATTTTAAAGACCTCTACAGGATCGCTTATGAATACTCCTAGGACTGGGAAGAAGAAACCATGTTGTTCCGTAGTTGGAGGCCACTGGTCACAGCCAAGTCTGTCTGTCCCTATTCCACACTCACTGGCAAGCTCCCTATCTCGCTGCTGGCAAAGCATCAGCTCCCATTGGAACAGCCCGATGGTCGGTGCAGATGAGGCCCACAGTCATCCTCCTAAATCGATCCCCAGGATAATTGGTGAAAGGGAACCCTCAATTCCAAAGCATTCTTAGCGAGTGGGATCAAATGAATGGATCCTCCAGGGCCTGCTCATCTTAGATCTGTTATGAAATCAATATACATGCTATGTGTTCCCTGTGGTGCTCTCATCCAGGCTCAAGAAGATGAAGCCAAGGGACACAAGTCAATTTTCTCTTCGTTTTTGTCATGCCCTCCATGTCGTTCTCTCCCATTCATTCAGGCTCCAAATCTTACAAACAGCCCTTTCATTCTCTGTCCACACCACATCCTAATATACTCCTGAGGATTCAATAAGCCTCCGAACGTTGATGTGTCAGAAACTTAATTCCCAGCACAACAGTGTCGCGCAGTGGGACCTTTCGGAGGAGGAGGCAGCGGGGCCCCGAGGGCTCTGCCTTCAGGAACAGGCTGATGCTGCAATGCGCAGCTTGTCTGCTGCCCGGAAGTGTGCTGGTGATACAGGGCATGTGTCCACACCCTCTCTGTCCCTTGCACACGTACGCTCTCCGGTCCTTCTGCCTTCCTGGGGTGGAGCAGCGAGAAGGCCCCTGCCAGCTGCGGGCTCCTCTCTTAGCCTCCTGAAATGTCAAGGATGAATTTGTGTTCGTTGTAAATCGCCAAGTCCCGGGTCTTGTATGGCAGCCCAGAAGGACCAGGAGATGCTGTAATTAAGCTCCAAGGATTTTTCCTTCTTCTCCTTCTTCCTGAGTCTGCACCCTGAGGAAACCCTAACTTGGTGGTACCAACATATTTAAAAGTACTGCTTGATGTGATTACTTAGGCCGTTGTCTGTGCTCTCTAAAACTATTCATTTTTTCCCCCTAAGACTCCCTCACCTCAATCAGAGCGTAAGACAGGAGTCACTCAGAATCTCTGTGGGAATTCTTCATAGAAAAACAGCAAGCAGCAAAGACAATAAATGCCTGATTCTTAAGTCCCAGACGTCCTGGTCTTGGAGTGATACAGAGAGTTTCGAATACACATGCATGGCTTCCTCACCTAGACTAGGGGAAAATTCGAATCTCCAAGCTGGAAAGAAGGGCAGTGAGTAAAGAGGTTGACAGAGAAAAAGAAACAGAGTTAAACACGGATATGAGGAGAGAGTAACCTGCCTTCTGCCCCCTCACGCTGGGTTCTGGGAAAAGACGTAACAGATCCCCTTACTGAAGGGTAGGACTCAAGGAAAGAAAGTTCTGATGGGCTGGGACTGCAGACAGCTGGCAGCAAAAGCTGGAGAGAGCCTGCCCCTCCACACCATCCTGCCACCACTGAGAAGAAGCTGCAGATGAAACTGCTGGTGTGGTTCACATTCGGGGGCCTCCTAGAAACAATTCACTCAGCGTCCAGGGGCCGGGTGGTGTGCAGTCTTTGAAGCTCCTGTGGTGGGGCCAGGGATTTCACTTAGCAGTTCCACTGCCGGCCTCGCAAGCACAAGGACCCAAGTTCAATCCCCAGTACCAAACAACAACAACAACAACAAAACCTTCCATGGTTCTCGGCGGGAGACAGTGGTATCTGTAAGAGGGCCCTCTCTGGGGTCTCCTGGAGAACACAAGGAGTTCCTCCGAAGGACCTGTGTGCACTGGGGTCTCTGCTACCCGGGCTGCCACACCTCTAGGAACCACTGTCCCATAGCGGGTACAAGACACACAGGTGAGTGACTTTGGGAATAGGTTCATCAAAGCTCACAGAAGGCTGAAACAGGAGGCCACCTCCCCCTGCCCTCCCACTCCACCTCCTCTGCATGGGCCAAACTCAAAACCCTCAAAAAACAGACTTGGACTTGGTTTACCTAAAAGTAACTACAGTTCATTCTCTGCAGGAAATAGAACAGAGAATTAGCACCAGATATTTAGATCCATTCTAGGACCATTATGGTCTTCTTTGTGCTGTTGCACACTTGATTAGGACCTTTAAAATTTGTACCTGCTGCCCTCAATGAGCAAAACATCTTTTTAATGAGCTCCCTGTGTCCGTCTTACATATTTCTGCCAAATGAATCTTGCTAAACGCCTGCTTTAACAATACATTCCATGGCTCCCTGTTGCTTGCTGAATGAAGCCCAAACCCTCCATTCCCAGGCACCGCGAGGGCTCCACACCACGTGCTCCCCAGCTGCATCCTGCAGCCGTCTTCAGTGTGAGCCCTGCCTCTGTGAAGCCAGAACTCCAAGTTCCAGCCCCTGGCCACCATCTCCTATAATCACCCCCCACCACGTCTGAAACGTTTATCTTACTTCTTCCTTTGGTCTAAATCATAACTAAGCTCAGTCATTCAATGAGTGGCTTTTTCATTCCATCCTCACCATGTTCTTAGCACACAATCCATTTGCGAGCTCCTATGTCCTATGGCGAAAAGATGGAAACGAGGCTGGGAGGGCAGAGAGCCACGGACAAGAAATAGAGAAAACAGTGAGCAGAGAAATCACACCTGTTCGAGGATACCTGAATGGAGGGGCAGGCGCAAGCTGAGTGCCCCATGTTCTTACCTCCTAAAATATTTATAGTCGGTATGATTTTGAATGAAATTGATACCTCTACCTAGATAATACGTATAATCTGTCTGTGTATACCGTTTTGCATCAGCTGGCTCACAACCTTCCTATTGGAATGGCTCACACATGTGATTGAAGTCTCTTGAGTTAAAGCTGCCATCTGCGTGAGTGGCAGGGCTTGTAGGCCTCTGATACTGGCTGAGTGAGTAGCATCACCTTTACTAATGGGGATACAGGCAGACTGGGGCTCTGGATCTCAGCCTTGACCTTTCTGTGACGCTCAGGGCCATTTACTTCTCAGTTATGAGTTTCTAGGAAACAAAATATCTAAGGTAACATTTGTGCAGACACCCAGAGTTAACAAGGACAATTTACAGAAGCTGGACATAATAACAACAAGAAGAGAGAAAGTGGTAAACATGGAAGAGAGAATGAGGAGCCAGAGGACTAAAACAAATCCAAGCAGATGGTTCACACAGATGTATCGAACCCGGGACCTCACGCGGCTGGACGAGGGCTCTTCCCCTGGACCACGTGCTCCATTGTTATTGGAGGCTCTGGTCCTCGGGTCACTGCGGAAGGGGCCGGGTTTTCTAGGCAAGATGTTGAGCCTCTGGCATTACAAGTTGGGAAACGGAAATCTGTTTTCCAGTAGATCAAATAAATGGTATTTAAATGCAGTTAAATTCTCTCAGGATGAGTTCAAGTAAATTTTGAGTTAAATGGGCTCTTGCTTGCCAGTTTGTGTACAGAGCGAAGTTTTGTAGTATTGTTCTAGGTGAGGAACACTACATTGGAAGTAAACGTCTATAAGTTGATTTAGAACATAAATCGGTCTCTACTTCAGGAATTATCTGAATTTCTTTTGCAGTAGTTTCAGAGCCTAGGAAAAAACTACACCAGGGCAGGCATTTGATAAATATGTAATGGGAGAGAAAAGTGAATGTGTGCAGGTATTTGTTTTTTAATTCACTGGCTAGGAACAGTCATAATTTGTATGTGGGATGGAAAATGCTTGCATTGTTTAATAATAATCACAGAGAGTACAAGCATAGCATTGTCACTGCACACTAAAATGATCATGAGTGTCCTCACAGCAGGGCAGTGGTTACCTCACGTCCCTGTGTCCTCTTGAAAGCCACGGAGAGGACAAACTGACATGATTCAGCACAGGGAAGCAAAATGGCCAAAGAATCTTGGGGATAAAATGGATTTCTGAGTCTATGGCTCTTGTTGCCAAAGTATGTAACATTTCCCACTCTGAAATCATACTTGATTCATTCATTCCTTCATTTAGTTTTTTCTTCCTCAATTTATCCAGCCAGTGACTGGTTTACTACCACTGCTGGAACCAATACCACCAGCTCAGTGGCTTAAACGACGTGAAGGCCCTGGCTGAATTATGTGGGTTGGAAGTACAGATGGAGGTCAGGGTGTAGCTGGCTGCGCTGTCATCCGGAAGGAACCCTAAGTATATCGGTGGTTCTCCGTAGGTTACTTTACAGTTTATCAGGCATATTTTTCGTTATGGAGTCATGAACAGTACACAGAAATTGTATGCAAATACCCGGCAGGGATATGACCCACGTTTCTAATTCATCGCTCAGCCTTCCAAGGTGTGAGGAAGTGAGAATTCTTAACACTCCGCTGCTGGTGAGAGGTAAATTGTTGCATTTCTGGAGGGTGATTTGGCAACAAATAGAAAGCCTTAAAATATGCAGATTCTTTCGACACATAAAATGCCCTTCTAGGAATTTTTCTTTTAAAATGATGGTTAGGGATGAAGCATTTTATTGCAAAGATATCCAAGACAGCATAATAGATGAGAGTAAAAAGATTAATGTCATGTAAATAGACCAGAGATTAGCGAGATAAATTATGCTTCTTTCATACAGGAAAATGTTGTTTTATGATAAAGTTCTCACCCGGCTTTGGTAGTGTGACCTCATACGAGACTTGTGTCTGCAAGTCTAGGCCCACGCTGGAGGAGCTAGAACAGTCTCAAGTTTTTCTCCATGCCCAATAAATGTAGGAGCAGGAAAAACTTCTGCATGGGGAATCCAGGCCCAATTTCCAGGGGCCCAGCAGGCAGCAGGGAGCATGGCTTCCCTGTGCTTGACTATAGCACAGTGGCAGTGAAAGACCTTAGACTTTGGGAGGTTCTCATAACTCCATAGCAACATAGGTTACCTGCCCAGGGGTCCCAAGAAGTCACATGCCCAGCTTTCCTGCAGAAAGGTCTGTGAGAGAGCGAATCCATTCAAGCCCCCTGGAAGTTTCAGATGCAAGCCTAAGTTAGGAAAATTGCAAACTGACTGAGTTTCGTTTTGCTATAGGGAGATGGAAAGAAACACACATTAAGTTCAATGATAATGAAGTTTCAATTCTTGCATATCTGAGATTTCTACTTATAATGTATGAGCAGAGAGAAATAGATATGCTTTCACTGCCATAGTGGCTGTCTCTCGGTGTTACCATTACAAGTGATCCTAATTTTATTTTGACATTGTCTATCACTTCTATCTGTTAAAATAACAGGGTATGAGTTTCATAGGTAGGGGAAACACTGTAAATCTGTATTTTTGGTATCTTACCCTAAGGGGCTTTCAGAACCTGCCCTGCCAAACAGGTAATTCCACCCCAGTTACTGTGTTGAGGTGAGAAAGTATGTGTGTGTGCGTGGAGAGGAGGACCCTGTGATCAGCAGGTGTCTGTCTGCCGTGGCTACCAGCCTCCATTGGCTGCCACTCACCCCGCGGTTCCGTGGGTACATCGTGCTTTCAGTACCCCTTACATCTCTCCTGTTTCTGTCGGAGCAGTAAGCATGCACCTTATTTTATTACTGATTTTAATAATTTGGGTCCTCTCCCTCCCTCGCTTGCTTCTTCTCTCTCTCTCTTTCTTTCTCTCGCTAAAGTTTTGTCGATTTTGTGTAACTTTCCAAAACACTAATTCTTTGTCTTGTAGTTTCCTCTAGTTTTAAAATTTTGTCTCACCTGCTACTGCTCTAATACTTATTCTTCCTCCACTTGTTTCTTTTTCTAGTTTCTTAAAGCGGAAGCTTCGGTTACTAATTCCAGATCTTTCTTATTTTAAATATACATACTTACAAGCTATATTTGCCTTAATACATGATCTTAGCTGCATGTCACAAGTTTTGAATGTTGTAATTTAACTTCTCCTTCAACTAAATACATTTTCTAATTTCCCATGTGGTTTTTTTTTCTTTTACTCGCTGATCATCTAGGAATGTTTTTGAAAATTTTTACATATTCATGAATTTTTCCGCTGTTTTCTTCTCATGATGTTGGTTATAATTCCATTATAAATGGAGAACATATTATGTGTGGTATTAATCATTTTGGGATTACTGAGTGTTAGGGACCTGACTCTGCCATCACAGGCTGCATCTTCCTGGTGCTTCTTGGCTCTTAAAATGACCTCATGCTCTCTTCTTTAGTTTCCCTCCCCACAAGGCCACAGCGGTCCCAAGAGGTTAAACCTGTTTCTGCAGAACCGAACCCATAAAGGACAACCTGGCCCGTGATAGGTTAAAGGTAGCCCACTCCTCACACATAAGCAGTAGCCCAGCCCCAAACTGATAAAAGGACCTTCCTCTCTTTGTTCCTCTCCCTCTCTTCCTTCTCCCCTCTCTCCCTGACCTGCCTTCCCTAATAAAATCTCCTGTGGGACCTCTCAGTGTGTGGCCTAGCAGTTGAGCGTCGCAGTGCCTCTACACTGAGTCTTGCTTTACAACTCAGTACAAGGTCTACCCGGGGAAGGTCACATGCTCACTTCAGAAGAAGTACGTGTACCTGCTTCACTGCTGGAATCATCTACCCATGTTCTTCAGACCCAGGTGGCTGATAATATCTCACAAGTCTTCAGCTCCTTCTTAATTCTCTGCCTTTTTTCTATCTACTATTAAAAGCAGGATAGAGAAGACTCCTACCTGGGTTGTCTACATCACTCTTCAGTCATGCCAGTGTTGGCTTCATATGTGTTGGGTCTCTGCTTTAGGGTCCGTGCACATTTTACAATTTTTATATCTTCCTGACGTAGGACCCTGTTATCACTGTGAAGCAAATCACTTTCACTCAGACGGTTTTTAACTTAAAGTCCACTCTGTGTGCTTTTCCTATAAACAGAGCCCAGCAGTCTTCTCATTACTGTTTACCTGGTACATCTTTCTTTATTCTTTTACATTCTGCATGTTCATAAAGGTTGTCTTTTGTGAGCAAATGAGAATCAAATCATGATTTTTATCCATTCTGCCTTTATCTGTCTAATTAGCTTGTTTAATCTAGTTAATATAATTACTGACAAGATCTACTATTAACTCGATGTTAGAGAACAGACACTTGCTCTAATATACTTTCAATTCCCTTTACCTTCCTTTGTGCCATAGTTGTCACTTATATTACATCTTTATACATTGTAAATCCATCAACACAATTACAGTATGCCTTGCCTTTGAGACACATAAGAAAAACAAAAAGTACATGTACACTGTCTTTTATGTTCACCTGTGCAGTCACCTTTACTGATACTCTTTATTTCTTCATGCAGATTCAAATAACCATCCAGTGTACTTTCATCTCAGCCTGTATAACCTTTAGTTTTTCTTGTAGGGTAGAAAAATGTGTTGTCAATAAATATTCAATTTTTATCTGTTTGGGATTTTTTTTTCTCCTTGTCTTTTTCTGGAATTCCCATTGAGCATATGTTTGTCTTTTCATTCTGTGGGTCTCAGGCTCTGTTTATTGCTCTGTTTTGTTTTTCTTTCTCTTCATTAAACTCTACAATCTCCAGCATGCTGGTTCTTTTTGCTGTCAGTTCAAATTTGTGGTGGGCTATCTCTAATAAACTTCTCAGCCCATTTATTGTACTTTCTAACTCTAGAGTTTCTATTTGATTCTTCCTTTTTTTAAAAAAGTGACTTAGCTGGGTATGGTAGTGCACACATTTAATCTCAGCATTTGGGAGGCTGAGGCAGGAGGATTGCCACAAGTTCAAGGCCAGCCAGAAATACACAGTAAGACTATGTCTCAAAATATCAAAATAAGTAAATGAGTAACTTTGTCTCTTGAGACATAGCTGCCATACTCTTCTTTGATTCTTTAGTTGACATTGTACCCTTTAGTTCTGGGAACTAAAGTAAGTAATGTAAGTGTTTAGCTAGTATGGCAAATACGTGGGACCTCTTGGGCTTTATTTCTGCATGTGACTCTCCTTCCAGTTCATCTGCATGTTTTACCATGTTGTCTAAAACTGAGATGTTTATATAATATAATGTGCTAAGAACAGAACACTGGAAATAAGACTGCCGCCCAGATTTGCTGCTAATACCAAGGCTTTGTTGTTGTTGATGTTTTGCTGTTTGTTTTGTGACTCTCCTGGACTTATGCAGTACAGTCTTTGTCCGTTGCACTGAAGCAGCCACTGAAGTCTTTGCTTGATTAGTTTAGCATCAGATGAAATTGTCTGGAGAGTCTCCTGAGTAGCTGGAAGCAACATATCCTCCACCCTTCGCCCAGGGGCCCTATGTGCATGCGCGTATTTAAAACTCTCCTTAGCATTCCTCTCCCGCCTGTTGCACCTGCACAGGCAGACCGCCCTGCCCTTGTGACTGGCCTGCAGCATCTCCAGGAATGGGAAAAAACTTTTCAAAGCCCCCTTGGGACTCATTTCTCAGATTTTCCTCTTAACTTTTTGTCCAGGCTTTTGTTTGCCCTAACAGGTAGTGCTGCTGGGGCAGACATGTTAGCAACCATTTGCTGCTGGTATTTTTTAAACCCTGGGGGCTCTGAGTCAGGCCAAGTCATGGCAATGCCCTGGGAATGGAACTGTTCCGGGAGCTGAGGGACGGGTCAGATAGGAACAACTCTCTGGAGGGGGACTGGAAGAGAGGCTTCAGACCCATTCCTCCTCCTCAAAGTGACTAGAGTTGAAGTTGCTGTGGAGTCGGGAGAGGAATGGGACTAGGCCAAGTTTAAAGGCAGGGATCTGACTATTCTCACCACAATGCTGCAGATTTTACAGAAGAAACAAGCCTCAGATTGTTACAAATCTACGATTAATTTTCAGGCTTCTGAAGAAGTTGACTTAGCAGTTTTGTGAGCCTTTTTATTGTTTTTATACAGGTAGAGATCTGTGGAGGTCCTCACTCAACCCTTCCATGGTTCCCCTCACCATGGTCTCTCTCCAGTGGCTCTGTTTTATGGGCACCTGGGGCTGGTTTTGATCCGGTGTAGTAAACACACAGACATGGAAATGTTTGTCACACAGGAAGCAGTTTATACAGTCCCCTGGGAGCAGGAAGCCTAGCACACTGTGTAGGGCCACTTGGGGGAGCAGGAGGGTGAGTCTGGAGACAGGAGGAGAGTGCAAGGCAACAGTCTACACCGATTTGCACGGGAGGGCAAGGTCCCCGCGTTGTTAGGATTAGCTAGTCTGAATGCTTTCAGGGCTCTGGAGCACACTGGCTATTCCCAGTCGGTTGATGCCCAGGCCTGAGGTGTTTGGGGCAGAGCAACAGTGTGATAGCCCAAGAGAGAAGTGGCCCGGGGTGTGGGCCCTGGACTGGAGGTGTGCTTGCAGGGGAGTTGCTCATCTCTCCTGGAAGTGCATGGCCCGAGGATCGGCCCTGCAGGTATCATAGCATCAGACATGTAGACTGAGAACCCAACCCCAACGTAATCTCTCTAGCTGCCAGGACATTGTGGAGAAAGAGAGGTAGGTGGCCACCCCTCTCTGTGTGCTTCACACAGCTTCTTGGGGATCCTTGGGGAGCCCAGGCAGACCCAGGACGTGGAGAGCAGGACTGGGCCTTATGTCCCTTTCCGCGGGGCAGTACGCATCCCCTCTTGAGAGAGCACCCCTTCCCTGTGACTTCCATCGTACGTCTACATCTTATATGCAGAGCCCGGATCACTGGTGAGCCCTGAAACTAATTCCTTTTCCTCTAGAGGTGGGGGTTTAATCCGCCAGGAGACGAAGGAAACTTATTTGTTTTGTCCTTGTAATACAGCAAAAGAAGGGAAAAGAGGGAAGGAAAAAAAAAATACAAACAGTTCAGGTTTTATATAAAATCTTAACATTTGTGTCCCATGACATAGACACACAGTGTTTTGTCTTTTGGATTAGTTGATGATTTCAAAGTTTTAGCACAAGTAAAGTTGTGTCCTCCGAAGAAATCATGGTGTAAAGAAAACAAGCACTTAATAGGAAAGCATCCTTCGTGAACGTAGTGGAAATGGGGTGTAAGTTGAGTTACGCCTGCTGTGTCACACACGTGGGAGAGGAGGGAGTAGAGAACTGTGGATGGCAGCCTGGAGGCAGCCAGTCCACCCAGTGTTAGGTTTGTGGTCTTCTCGGCAACTGTCACCTGAGTCAGGCCTTCAGGATGTACCTGTCCTGAAGGGAGCATCGTTCTGCAGCCAGAAGCACCTGTGTGAGTTCCAGCTCTGCTTCCAGTAAGGAGCAAAGGCGCTCTCAGGGCCAATTTGGTAACTCTGAGCCTCCGTACCAAAGACCATGGGCGACCCAACATGCAACATCTTTAGAGATGCAGCTGCCAGCACATTCTCTGTTTAAACCCAGGAGAAGCTTCTCTCTGATGTATGGCCACGCTCGGGGATTTTCCTGTGTGTTGCTGTGACCTCTCACCGCACACGAGGTCTGCAGCTTTGCGGCTGATGGAGTGGCAGGGAGTAGACCCCGAGTCCAGGTGAGGAAGAGGTGGAATGGCTATCAGACAGTCACTGTGAGCTGACGGTTCAGGCTAGGCTGTTCCAGCTGGGGCCTTTTAGTTCTGATTAAAAAGATCACAGAGGCAAAATACTTAGATCCCTCCTAAGGGGCTCACTGGCTTAAGAACCGTTCTGGTAAAACAAGAAAGATGAACTACACTCCATTTCTGATGAGTGGCCCTGACTCTGGGTGAATGATGAGGCCTGGCTTTGGTCACACAGGGCACTGATTAGATGTTTCATGTGGGAACAGTGCGTGACATATCTAATTACCATCTTCATGCATATTACTCTATGGAAACAACGGCAGACATATTCATGCCTATCGTGAATTTCTTAGCAGAAAATCGGATAAAATATGGAGAATGTTTAAAAAATACATATATCTAAGGCAGAGCAAAATTTATAATTGGTACAATTAATATAATTTTAATTGTGAGAACATAAGAAATATAAGGCAGACTTGTGAACAGTCTGCTCCTCACCGTCACACTGTTTGTGAGCTCCCACACGTACGGCTGTGTTTGGAATGCTCCTACCTCCTCGGTTACTCCCACACCGCAGAGAGGGCCCTTGCCTTAGCCACGAGGTGGTTGTTGGAGGGATTACCAGACCCCAGAAGGGCCAAGTGGAAATGGGACTGAGTGTCTTTTAAACTCATTCTTGCTTCTCATTATGTAAGTTTTCCATCTGGGCATTAGAATTTGGTGGAGACTTTTGGGTGGAGACTGGAACTGAAATAAAAGGATAGCTTGTTGACCAGATAATGATGAAAATCAGATCATTTGAAAAATTGGTATCAAATTTTTAAGATGGGCTTCCTGCCTCCCTCTGAAATGCAAATGCTTATTAAAGTAAGGGGCAAATACATCTTACTCCATGGATATGAAATGTTAATTAAATGATTTTCTGTTATTAGACATATTTTATATTTCCAGGCTTACCCTACTAAAAATGAACACTATGATGCCTAGCCGTGATTATTACTTTCTAAAAGTCCTTTCTTTTTGAGAATATTAATAAAAATATTTCTATTATGAATATGACATTTGTTAAATGTAGAACTTTAGGAAATTTGCCCAGGAATAAAGTGGAAATGAGAAATTGTTCATAACACCACCACTTTTATGATTTGGGTTTTGGCACACCTACTTTCGGAATGCAGGGTATTTATGTAAGATGGGTGAGTTCTTGTGATATTCAACAGGTTTTAAATTATAGATACAAGGTAGGTAAAATTCCTCATAATTGGTAGGCTTCCTTTATTTAAATTTTAGCAAATATTTAAATTATATCCATAAAAGTCATCTCTCTGTATTTCATCTCTCTACCTCCCTATGTCCCTGAAGCCTAGTTAAATTTTATTTTAGATGTGGTTTATAGTGTTTGGAAGGACAAGCGCCCTGAATAGAAAGCAGATACACATTAAATAACAAAGGCCTGCTTATGAAGGTCCTGCAAGGGGTTCTAAGATTCCCTGGGCAAAGGTAGGTAATAGGAACCCTCAGAACCTGTCTGACCAGGCCCAGGGTTTCCCACGGGCCCCCAGGGGCCCACAGCCCCTGAGGTTTTCCCATGGCCCGTACCCCTGGCTCAGGGTAACCCCAGTAACAGCTGGAGGTAATTGGCTATCACTCCTCTCTGCAGATCAAACGATGCTCGTGCTCCTCTTCCCTTCAGCAAAATGGCCATAAAGGGAAATTGGGCCTAACTTATCTACTAGGAATTTTGAAAGTAAATAATGAAGAAGCTAAGGGAAAATTAATAGATCCAATTAATTTGAACCTACAAAATAAAATCTAACAGTTTCACAACAATGGCAAATGAGCCATTTCGGGGTGGGGAAGTGGGCTGTGCTATTTGGTGCTCTTAAGGATATTTTATTAGCACAAAAAAATCTTTTTGGAATAAATAAATAGACCTATTCCCGAATGGTTCAGCACTGCACTAGTCAGCTTTTCATACCTTTAACCAAACACGGCTTAGAGAAAAACAACATAGAGGAGAGAAGGCTTATTTTGGTCCATGGTTTCACGAGGCTTCCACCCGTGGCCAGCTGGTGCAGCCTCCGCAGGCGAGGGGAGGCGAACCCCGCAGCGGGAGGACGAGGCGAGGAAAGGGCTTCACCCCAGGCGGTAGGACGCAGAGAGGAGGGGGAAGGCAGGAGCAGACCCACACAGCCCCCAGGGTCGCACTCGGGACCTCTTCTGCACCTCCTGATAATGCCATCAACTCGGTCGCATCCACAAGCCGTCCCCGTCGCTGGCGCCCCCCTGAGCTTCGCTGCCTGAGTCTTTGAGGGGCGCTACATCTTGAAACCATAACAAGCAGTGACAGCGATCTCATTTTAAATTTTACAAGGTTCGAGGTGGAGGAGAACTTCCCGGAACACCCCGCTCGGAGTTGTACGTCAGGCTCTGGGCAACCAGCGGGCTGAGCCAAGGGAAACCGTGGGAAGATCGCTGCAGCGGAAAGACCGCACCGCAAGAGCCCGGTGGCTACGAACCCGAGGACTGGGGAGCGGAGGGCTGAAAGGGGCTCGCTGGGTCCCCATGGACGATGGCTGGCGTCTTTACTGTGCATCCTGTCAAATGCTTCCGCGCGTGGTTTTCAGATCGTTGTCCAACGCTCCAAAAGTACACCCGCGATTTCCATGTGGAGAAACCGACATTTGGAAAGCGTGATGTCCCTGGAATCAGAGAGCTGGTGGAGGCAGAGAAACCCTTGACAGTCTCCAGGTGCAAGGCCCAGTTGTAATCCAAGAAGAACTGGACGCAGAGCTGCAGGCTCCCTGGCTTTGCTCTGGCCTCACGCTTACCGCAACAGACATTGCTAATGCGGTTTTTAGACATAATTGGAAATGATATTAGGAAATAAATACCAAAATATTAACGTGTCCCGGGGACGCGGTACGATTGTAATAAAGTAGTCTCCCTTCTTGTGTGTGTGGGAGGGTACGTTTGTGACAGAAAAATTAGTACAGATTTCTTTTTCCTCCAATTGTTTCAGCCCAACCAATTCCCTTGCTTAAGCCCGAATTTTTTTTTCTTTTTGCTGACAGTAAGACTAGAATAAATCACCTCCCCATGACTGGAACGTAGCTTCTGGTAAAGTACCTCATATCACATGTACTCATCATCTTAGGGACTTTGGAAAATTGCTCCTTAAACCCAGGGTGCTGAAATACTCTTGTGTACGTCTTACAAACATTTACTTTGAGTCTGAGGCAAAGTCAAGTTGTTCCTGAGGATTCTTGTTAGGTTTTTTTTCCCCTTTTTTTCATTGTCAGGAGATGTTTCTGATGCTGGCCTTTCGTGTTGTTTTTCTTCTAGTGTTACACGTTTTCCACTCTATTTCTTTTTCTTTCTCACCTCAAAGTTCTCCTAATTGAAAGGTGCCAAAGCAATAGAAATGTGGTACCTCAGTGAATTACTGTCAGACACTGGCCTTTGGACCAGCTAGAATTTGTCATGAAAGGAGGCAGTGTATGTTGGTGGAAGTTTGAGAGGGGGAGAATCATAAGAAATTTCACACTGGAAAAGATACTTCCAGCGAAAATTGAAAAGTTTTTAAATTGGGGAATACATCTATTCACAACTAAACCCTGCATGCAATATTCCAAATGAATGAAGTAAAATATATCTGGGACCCCAGAGATTTGAGGTCATAGGTAACGCTGTAGGCTTCAAGAGTTGATTTTGAGGCAGATTTTTAAATTGTTTATTATGGAGTTTCTACAAAGATGAGGAAATTTGTGCTGAACAGTTGGATCTGTCTGTGACGAGGAGAAAACTAGATTGACGGGCGTGGCCACCCAGGTCTGTCTAGAGGGAGGTCTTGAGGAGCTCTAACTATTCCTTACTTTCACTTGATGTTTATTAATAGCTTGAATACCTCCAGAAGTAGCTTGTTTATCAATTCGGTCAAATGACCGTGGAGAGAGCGATACCAGCATACTGACTGACAGACTCCAAAAGGAGTTTGACACCTTGGGTCTTAAATTTAAACCCAGCAAGACTGGCCCTACTTATGTGGCTTCTAGGCTAGGTTAATGTTCAACTTCACAAGCTCAAGGTGGGGAAACCATGGCTTTTGAAAAGGCAAAAGGAACTCTTAGCATTTGATCAACACGAGACAGAAATGTGGGAAAATTGCCCACAGTTACATAGGTGTTGGCCATCAGGCAGACCAGCAGAGACCAAAAGCCGGCGAAAGATGGCAGCCTTTGGCTGCAGCCCACGTGTGCTTGTTGAGGACCAAGAAGACACTTGCAGGACGGACGGGGCTCAGTTGAGTCAGGATGGGAAGCCACACCCTCTGAAGATGGCCTGGGCAGACAAGGCTGCCTAGGAAAGAATGAGAATCCCGTATGCAATGGAGGATGTGTTTATCCTCAGAAATGTAGCCTCCTCATTAGGGAGGAAACTTTAGTAACCCTCCTTTGTTAGAATCTCCACATGACCCTGATGATTAGACAAATTATTTTTTAAATTTACATTATATGAATTCCAGACTGGCTCCCCACTCATTTTGTGCTCCTAATTTTTGTTTTACTTTCTCATGTATGTGTATGTGTATTTACAATCACAGAAAACAGTTCCCTCAGCAGCAAGGCACATGTATGAGTACGACAGAGGTCACCGAAGGTTAAATGGCCTAGTGATATCATAGCCGGCTTAGCTTGTATAAGTGTACTATGATGCCCACACAATGACAAAACTGCCTGACAGCATCTCTCAGGTTATGTCCTGTCTTTAAGTGATGCCCAGATATACAGTACAAATGTGTATTATGTGTTCTTTAAATGTGCCTTAAAATTGATCCATCTTCATGGAGAGGAATAGGATGTAAAAACAATTAAGGTGTGTTATGTACCTGTACCAACTCTTCACAATGAATGACATCATTATGCACTGAAAATACGTACTAATAATAACTTTAAAACAAGAAAATAAGAAATGAATCCTCAAATATACAGTTGAATGCCGAGTTAGGTATTTCAGAGTACCCCTACTTCTCTTCAAGTCCCCGCCCAGCCTCAGACCCTAACCCCCCCCCAACTTCAGGAAATGCAGTCCTACAGCTCCCAGCCTCACAGGCTCAGAAAACATCTGGAGGAACCTGGGGCACAGACATTTCTGAAACACTTCCTGATGAAACGCTTCCCAAGTTTGACAGCCTCTCTGACACAGAGGTCAGACCAGGTCAGTGGTGGGGAAACTTTGGCACGAGTGCTATTTGTTTTTCTTTTCAGACAAAAGATGTTAATGTGTGAGTTGTTTTTTCTAAACTGAAACCTCAGTGTTCAGGTTTAATTGCAGTGCTGGTGCTTTGAGAGAAGTAAGAGGGTTATGGTTGCAGTTTGGGTGCTCAGTCTCTAGAAGGTTCACTGTCGCTGGGCTGGAGATAAGATGGGATCCAGCCTCATGCTGACACCAGAAGGACAGAGGCTGCCTCAATAGATGGGCAAGCTTTACCACAGGGGCTGCCAGAGGAGAAACGACGCAGGTAGAAAGCACAGCTGCGAAGGAGATCCGGAGCTAGGTACAGTTCTAGCTCTTCAGGTCTCAGGTGTCCACACACCCTGCACACCCCTGCTTATGACCTAGCTCCGGGAACTCTGACCGTCATGTGTGCCCCTTCATCTGCTCTTGGACTTCACGTGTGTCACCTGCATTGCTGCTGATGGGAGCCAGAGACCCTGGCAATGAGGAGATGCTGTGTGCACGGTCACTCTTAGTGTCCAGCGCTTTGAGAAGCCTTCCCGGCAGGCCCATTAATCTGCTCTTATTTTGATAATCACTGTTCTTTCATCTGAGTGGTTATTTTAAAATGGGAAAGAAACCTAAATTAGTATTATACATTTTAAGACATACATTTGCATCTATCATAAACTTTAATTTATACTTTGGCTAAATAATTTTAATGGTTGCTATAAAATCAGTTATTTAATAATAGTTTTTACAACCATATTGAATGCAGCAGGAGGCAGACTTAATAGCCTCATGTCCACAACAAATTTCCAGCTATTATTCAAACACCCCACAAGCCTTTGACAACTCCACAGACCACTCAAGTTCCTACTGATTGCATTATTTGAGTCTTGCTAAAGACTAGTTCACCATTTGCGCCCAGTAGCTTTTTATTGAATACATCTGTTTCTCCAACTGCAATTTTCCTTTGCTTTCTCAGATTTACATCATTATAAAAACTAGTTATTTTCAATAGAATAATTTCCATAATCATATATGTGCCCCTTCATGGGACATCTGCGAGTCAGTTCTAAAGCACAAAGAGGAAAATGTGACTAAATGAAATACTTCTAACATTTGTAGTAGTGGTAGTAAACATAAGAGAAGATTTTAAGGGAGGAAAAAGCATACTTTAGATGTACATTAGGACAGCTAAGTGAAAAAATTTAAATTGGGCAATTTGTGAGACAATGTAAAATAAAATGTATAAAAGGATATCTTACTCTCTATTTAATGCAACCAGCTTTTAAGAATTATGTTTATGTTCTTAAAAGTACGAACCCAGTGTCACTGAGTTATCTAAATTTGGATAACTTTGATTGTCCGATTTGACAAATTTAAATTATTGAATTCAATTTTATAGTTGTGTCTTCTGGGCAGTGCTTTGGAAATGAAAATGGGCTATAATTTGTGTGTGAGTAAATGTAACTCTGGTGTTTTCAGGGGTTTGCAGTGCTGGGATTGAACCCAAGGCCTCATGCATGCTAGGCAGGTGCTCTACTTCTGAGCTACGTCCCCAGTGCTTCAGAAATGATTTGCACCTTATTGAACTCGGATCGTTGGTTTAGCAGGCGTCCACCCTCAACAAATAAAGTGGTTTTAAACCTTTGAAAACTTGCAAAGCCTCAAAATAGTGTGTGGAAGTTAGTGAAAAACAACCAAAGAAGGACAAGTAAAGGATATTCATTCAGAGCCTGCCACTGCAAGGGAAGCAGCTACCATCACTTCTCTTTGGTCAAACACAGGTGGAGGAGTGGGAAAGCTGTGTGTCAGGGAAAAGAATGGCTTCCGGGCTGTCCTGGTCGGCAGCTGTTGGCACGGGAGGCTGTGGTGGGTGAGGAGGAGCAGGGCGCCCTATATGATTGGTTAAGGGGTAGATTTGGCTCTTTCTGATGGTCCTATGTTGGAAGCGAGACAAAAATTAGGGAATTTGTCATTTAATATTCAAGTTCTCACCTTGGGGAGCCAAATGTTACAGATATAATTGTTTGATTTCCTCTACCAGTTGTTAGAAGGTATAGCCTGGGCTCCTACAAGTCGCGCCTAGTAGACTGCTGACTACTGATGGTGGTCTGGCTACCTTCCACTGGTTGTTACAGGCTGTGGGCCGGGGATCTCTTTTTATATATATTCTGGCCACATCTGCAGATTTAGTACTCTCCATATTTCAAAATGGCACAAGTTGCATACTCTAATAAACAAGAAAAAATTTAGAGGCAAGAAGCTATAACTGTTTTCCTTGTGCCAAAATTTTACTTTGGCAATTTCATTGACTTTTTAAGAAATTCAGTTGTACTGAAGTTATAGATATAGAAAATTTCTCATAATGAATGTACCACCTACAACCTAAACACAAACACACACACACACACACACACACACACACACACACACACACACACACAGAGGCATTGCCCATTCTTGGAATCCCTTTCAACTGTCTTGGCCATTTCTCCATAACGACCATGTTTACCATGTTTATTCTGTCACTCTAGGAGTTTTCCACTGGCTCCCCTTTTGGAAGACAAGAGTTCCATTCTTTTTCTTCCCACCCTTCTAACCCTGCCCTGCAGAGATTCCATACTTCTGTCTTTCTGTCTTGTCGAGAGTTCTGTCATCCTTCTTGTCAGATAACTGTTGTCAGAGTCATCATGCCGACCAAATGCTATCAAAAGCTGAGACATGATGTGTTGTGGTTTGTACCTGGCTGCCCCCCGAAAAGCCTCCTGCATTCATAGGTGGGCTTTTGGGAAGTGATTGGATGATAGGGGTGTGATACTCAAACTTTGGCTATTGTCAATTCTTCTTTCGTTCTTTCTCGTTGTGGCTTAATTGCATTTGCTCTGGGTATTCCTTTATTGTCGTTGATTTGGACCTTGAGGAAGAGGCACATATGAAAATGTGGGTTCAGTCTGCCATCTTTAACCCAAAGCCCTGATAAATTATTGGAACTTTTTGCTTTCAATATCTTTTCCTGTTAAAACGGGATAAAATATAGGCTTATAATACTGTTTATAAGATATAGAAATTTTCATTAATGTAGCACTTTATAGTACAAGCTGAGCATTCTTATTCAGGAAATCAGAAATCACAAATGTACAACTTTTTGGGCAATGACATGATGTTGAAAATTTTCAGGTTTTGGAGCATTCTGATTTTGAATTTTCCAGAATAGGAATACTAAACAGGTGAGTTTGTATATGTATTAAAACAAAAATTTTTTTGGTACCAGGGATAGAACTCAGGTCCTTTCGCTTGTGAGACAGGTGGCAGAACCACTGAGCTAAATCCCCAGCTGGTGAGTTCTATGTATATATTCCAAAACTAAAAAAACAAACAAAAAAAAAAACACATGGCATTAAAACACTTCTGGTTCCAAACATTCCTATACCATAAAGGACACTTGCCTGACAGGTAGAGGGCTGCACATGGCTCATTTCATTCTCCTGTCTCTTGTGAAAGTCAGCCAGTATAATCCTTTGTGTTGTTGGGCTTGGACCTGAGAGGAGACTGATTCAGAGAGGCTGGTGTATGTTCTGAGAGCACACTCCAGTAAAAGGGTAGGGATGGGGTCGCAGTGTCCCTGTGAGTCACACAGCCTCATGGAGCTACTGGGACATGCTCAAAACAGTCAGATTAGAAAGCACTGCCCTCCTTTCCAGTTGCTGACTAAATGTCTATCTTGTATGATAAAAATGAGAGTATTAGGCAGGAATACAAGATCCAAGTTTTCTACTGAGCAAACAGTTCTTTTAAAATCCATATAATTTTATTGGTAGGGAAACAGAATGAATCCTAGAAACTTAATCAAGATTTCAAGACATCAAATTAAATTCCCCAGGAAGGAAGCATCTGACATAACGCATGATCTAAGCACAAAGTCGTTTCTCAAGATTAAATACTGAGTTTCTTATCTCAGCTGTCCTCCCTCCAGGAGTGTCCTACCTCTGTGGCTGCTCTTCCATCCTGAAGAACGGCCCTGAACCACAGAAGCAAGGACACAGCACTCGCCTTGCCATTGGTGGTGTCTCTCTTTTCTACTGAGTGATAAGAAAAATACAGGTACCCTTGGGGCTCATAATCCTTTGTTTCATCCTAATTCTGTATTTTTATCTTCATCCCCTTACTTAACCAATTAACAGGTACAGGTACCCAGAAATGTCCAGTAAGAGGCCCTGGGGTGCAGAGGAGTAAAAGAGCATTTCTGCCTGGAGCCCTCAACTTCTGAGACTGCAGAGTGTTTTATCACAGCTGTATCCTACTAAGACCCATTCACCCATCCCATGAACTATGGTGACTCATGTCCCAGTGAGTGTATCTTTCAGTCATTCATTCATTTTCTCGACAGACTCTCGTTATCTCCTTTCCTTTGCAGCTTTGAATTACAGTAGCCAACTCGGTCAGATCACAGCCACATTGAACTTAGGGTTTCTGTAGGAGGTGCGTCATTCTCTCAGGCTGTGCTCCGAAATGGGCCACTAAGCCCCGTATTTTCAGGCAGCTCTGCCTTAATGTCTGACCATTCACACTACTTTCATTTCCTTTTCCCTTCCAGTCCTTCCCTCAGCAGGAGGAGGAGGAGGACCATCCACTTCTTATTCTCCTGGATGTGGCTTGCACAGTTTGCCACACTCCGTAAGGTGCAGGAAGGGCATTTTCCTTTCTCTCTCTCTGGGGCCCCGTGGTGTTCCAGGGGCAGCAACAAGATTGTACTTAACAGGAATACAAAGATCATGGGCCCTCTAACCTTGTAAAAAAAAAACAGGCATTAACAGTAACACGTACTGAGAAAGAAAGTAAGAAGAAAGACCAGCGTCCGGTAGGGGGGATAGAGAATCCCTTTTTAAGGAGGAGACAGTACAAGGATTCTGAAGGTCAAGAAGAAGACATTTGTGCAAGATGCTGGTTCTCTGGGAGAGAAGCATGAGTGTACGCAGGGCCATGGTGCAGGGAGTACAGGTCGTTAGGTAAGACGCTTGTGGGCCACTGGGGCCCAGCTCACCGAGAGGCACAGGAGGTCAGTCCACTCCTCCTGTCCTGCCGCACCCTGGACCTGAGAACTGGCAAGGACCTGCCCAGCCTCTGCTGCAGCCAGGAATGGCCCAGTGACATCAGGTTGGCTGATGACCTGGAGGAGAAAGCACTCACTTAGGAAGACATCCCAGATAAAAGCCAGAAGCCCACAAGAAGTTGCCCTGTCCCTCATAGTTCCTCTTTCTTTCTGCCTCGGATGCAAAGGGGAGATTCACTTCTGCAGCCCTGAGAATGAAGCTGACCTGCTGGAAGTGTTGGAGGGGTCATAAGGCACCAGGTCCCCAGGGCTCCCTGACGTGGCTGCGCCTCCTGCACTGCCTGCCTCCAGGGGTTTCTTTCATGGGAGAAACGAAACCCATGTACTCGTTGAAGTAATGGCAGCAAACATGCTTAGCAGGACACAGGAACTCATTGGTAATTCTTGTGAGAACTTGCAAAATTGAGTACCACTGTTATCCTAACCTTTGCAGAAGGAGTGGAGTCGTGGAAAAGTTGAAAAGCTTACTCGAGGTGGTGGATGGAGCAGCTGGAGTTGGAACACAGGCTGTGTGCTAGTAGATCGCATGGCCTTAACCACGGTTCTCCACGTCAGCACAGACAGTGACCTACAGATGACCTCAGTCCTAACTTAGGGGATGAAATAGAAAAATCTGGTGCGTGTTTAAATAAAGGTAATTACTACATTACAAGACACATTGCCTTGGGTCCTCCTCACAATACCCTCCTTCATTTCAAACACACTTGTCCCGTCGTTACTACCACTTTCTGAAGCAGTTCTGGAATTGCTCTTTCATGAGGGTCATTAGTTTTGCAGTTGTGGCTGCCTTGATGTCCCAAATAGACTCAGAACTTTTATTTATTTATTATTTATTGGTACTGGGGATCGAACTTGGGATCTTGCACTTGCAAAGCAGGCGGCAGCACCACTGAGCTAAATCCCTGGCCCCCAAACCTTTTATTTTTTGTGGTCATTTTGACTTTGAGTAAGAGCCAGAAATGGCATGGTGCCAGATCTGCTGAATAAGGTGGACAGAGACAATGTCTTACTTTTAGGAGTCTACTTTCTGTTGATTGGTTGTGGCCGACATTCACCAACTTTTTGATCATACTTTATAAAGACGCTTGTGAAGGAAGACTTCCAGAACTGCTGCAGAAAGTGGCAAGAATAATGGGATAAATTTGTCCAAAGTGACAGGAAGTATTTTGAAGAGGATTAATGGCAGTGGGTCTTTACTGTGAAATTTTTAAAAATTCAAACATTGACTTGAAATTTTGATCACGCTTCCTCTAGCTCCTGGAAGGATGAATACAGTTTAGATGAGCTGTTGAAATCTTTATATAAATGAGATCAGTGTTGTGTGGGGCTGGAGAATGACAACTTGGACAACAGTTTGAGAAGGGATTTATGGTAATAGAAGAGACAAAGATGAAGATGGAAAATATAGTAATATTAGGAAAGAGGGCTCTGGGAATTTGAATATTTGCATACAAATTGCAGCTCTACTAGTTAGTTACTACTAGCTGAGTGACTCTGACCTCAATTATCCTATCATATCTAAGTCTGGCTTTGAGTCTTACTTTCCTCATCTCTAAAATGGGCACAATATTGTCAAGTGTCCTTCACAGTTTTAATGCTCTCGCACAGTGCTTTGTTCATAGAAGAGTCCTGTAAATGTTAGCCTGAAAACATACTAAAATAAGCTTGAATGTTTTCCTCTGTGGCTTGTCTCATCTTGACAGTAATGCCTGTCTAGAAATCATCTATTGAAACTGCAGCATTTCGAAACTTTAAAATATGGAAGATGAAGAGAAAGTAAAGATGATGTTTTCTTTGATGTGAGCATTGAATCTTTTTTTATTTTCATATTCTCCTGGAAACCCAACCTTATTACAGATCACAGGACTTAGGAGACCATTGTTGTAATAATTTAATCTGAAGTAGAAATGACATTGTTAGCATAACGTTTCTTAATAATATTAGTCAAGCTGAGCTTTAAGGAACATACCTATCGACTTCAAAGGACTTGTTTTAAAGAAAGTGAAATAAAAAGGAAATAAGAATCCATGGGAACATGATAGAGAACCATAATTTCTAGCCGAGTTTTGGAAAATCTGAGTAATTGCCAAACTGTGTTCTGAGAACAGCAGTTGTCTTATGCAAAAGCACAAGAACTAATAGAAAACGTTAGTTCAAAGCCTCTGGGAAGAGAGAGGGACACAAAGACAGCCGCTGTCTCCTTTAATGAACCCCCGTGTGGAAGGAGCTGCTGCGTGGGGAGCCTGTGCCAGTGCCTTTGAACCGACTGTGATTCCAACCTCGAAGTGGCATTTCCCCTTCTCCAAGAGGCAGCAGAGCTCTCAAAATTCCCAACCTGAAAAGTTGGCAGAAAGCATTTTCTTCCAGGACTTCTGGGGGCCTTCAAGAGAAGAAGTGCAGTGGCTCACCTGCCTGAGGACTCTGAACAAATCCTCAGAAAGGAGCTGTTTCCGTTCTCCTTTTCCATCCATGATTAGCCAGCCTGAGAGCTACTGCTGATGAGTGTGGGCAGCTGGGAATGGCCTGTGCTGCTGCCACCGCTGCTGCTGGTGGTCATGGGGTGGAGCCCTTGGTCTGGACAGGAAAATGCCTGTCCGGTCTGTCCCTCCAGGAAGGACAGGGCAGACAGGCTATTCTGGGCAGACAACTGCTTTGTGTAGGAAGGCGCCAGGTGACCTGTGGTGCAGAGGGATGCAGGGCAGGGGTCACCAGCTGACCCGAGTCACTCTAGAAGAGGAGACCGAGCCCCCAGAGGGGCTGGTGCCACAGCGGCTCTCCAGCCGCTCTCCAGCGCCGCTATAACGTGCTGTGGTTCAGACTTAGCTGCAAGACCATTTTCTGCTATCTAGAGATTGCTTCATAGGATCCTGCTGCTGCCATCCCCATGAATTTTCAGAGGGAATTTTCAGAGAATATCAACCTCCTAAACCACTTTTACCTAAAATTGCAAATAGATGAAAGTTCCAATCAGAAAAAATATTTTTTAATAAAAATAGGACCTGGGCCGGGGATTTAGCTCAGTGGTTCCACTGCCTGCCTCACAAGCACAAGGACCCAAGTTCGATGCCCGGTACCCAAAAAAAAAAGGACCTGTTTGTAAATTGTGACCTTCCAGTCCCACCTGGTAAAACTAAAACAAGAGCTTGTCTTAGTCCATTTGCATTGCTGTAACAAAACACTAGAGATGGTGAGCATTGGAGAGAAGAGGTTTGCAAGCTCCCAGGTCTGCAGGTCCGAAAGCATATCACCAGTGCTGGCTTCAGGAGAAGGCCCTGTGGCAGATAGCATCTCATGGAGGGAGTAACAGAGGAAAGGCACATGGCAGGAGACACAAGAGACCAGAGGGCCTGGGTGTACTCTCTTGCAGGGCAAGTCCACCCTGTGAGATCAGCATGGATCCCTTCAAACAGGCAGTATGACCCAGCCACCTCATCGGTCCCACCTACAAAGGGTGCCAGCACCTTTCAGGACTGTTCTGCTGGGGACCAAGCTTCTAGCACATGCTCCTTTGGAGCACAAATCATGTTCACACACAACAAAGCTACATCATGAGTTCTGTTACAGGGTGATCCAAGATCCATGAGTCCATCAGTAGTGATGAGCCGGGAACCATTTACAAATCTGTGAAATCGGTACAATTATGATCATCATTTTACAGGTAGAAAACTGAAGCACAGAGAGAGTAAGTGACTTTCCCAGTGTCACACAGTCTGACAGTATGAAATTTAATGTAAAAAAAAAAAAAAAGAATATGCAGCCAGGTGGTGCACACCTGTAATCCCAGTACTCTGGAAGGCTGACATATGAAGATGGCAAGTTTGAGGCCAACCTGGGCAATTTAGCAACTTAGTGAAAGAAACTTTATCTCAAAATTAAGGGTTGGAGATGTAGCTTAGTATAAAGGCCCTACATTCAATCCCCAGTACCATAAAAACAAAGGAATGCTGTATGCAAATGCCTTGCCTCAATGCAGGAGATTAATTTATATTCTCAGGGTGATATGGGCAAAGCAAAGAACTAAAACCAACTACTCCCTTTTTGAGCAAGCCGAGAGATGGAATTCCTAGCATATTTAAAAATTCAACCTAGTGATTTAAACCTTTTTGCAGCAGTGGTTTTAAACTCTGCCTGGATGAGCTTTGCTTTTCTGTCAGTGGCAGGTTGTGAACTTGGGCAGAATATGAATAACTACAAGAAAGGATGCCTACCACCACTGTCCAGGTGAGAACAGGGTCTCCCTAGTGAACGTTCAGATGACTGGGTTTCTTACCCCTGTAAAAAGCCAGTGATGTGTTTCCCATTTTCATTTCCATCCTTCCTGGTTCCCTGTGTGTGCATTTCAGCGGTGTGCATACGATTCACCTCTTTCGGTACTCATGTTGGAGTTTAGCCCTCTTTGTGAGGTACTAAGGTGATAGGAACTTAACCTGACTTTGGTGTTGGAGGTGAGACCTTTGAGAGGTGATTGGGTTTAGGACTTTTTTGGTCCTATTTCTTTCTAGTCTCTCATTCCTCCCTTTCAGAAAAGAAATGTTTACTCTGTGCCATTATTTCTTGGGAGAATGTAACTCGTTTTTTTGTTTGTTTGTTTGTTTTTTCCATTTTATAGGCATTCACAGCTGAGATTTGAGTCTCAGACTTTGGATTTGAGCTTCTGAGCAATTCTAAGACTGGAGAAAGAATTAGTATGTTTTCATTTGTACTCAAAGTAGTTACATCATGTTAGGTGGAATTATGACCCTCCTTGTCTCTCTATGGAAGAGCAGATACGTTCAGAGATGTGCATGGCTGAAGAAGATGTGTTTGTGTGTTAGGTTGACAAGGCATGAATCGTGCTGGTTAATCTTGATTATCAGCTAGAATGGGTTTTGAGACACATAGGCTGATAGTAAGACACAGTCTTGGTACGTCTGTGTGGAGTGTGGAAGCATGACCTTGGAGACTCTCTCTGGCCCCCAGTCCCTTCCCTTCCGGTTCTTCTCCTGTCCTCCGCTTCCTGGATGCCATGAGTTGAGCTGCTTTCCTCTGCTAGGCCCTCCTGCCATGATGTCTCTGCCTTGGAGCCCTCTGGCCATGGACTGAATCCTCTGAAACTGTGAGCCAACCGAAACTAAATTGCAGGTGTCAGCTAATTGATCCCATCAACAAAAAAGTGGCTAACACAGGTGGACCCCATAAAATCTAGTGGCTTTGTAAGAGGAGGGAGAGACCAGAGGAGGCACACATCCCCACTTGTGCACTCTGGTTCTTGCCATGTGATGTCTTGCACCACCTCAGGACTCTGCCAGCAAGAGGGCAGCCCCAGCTGTAGCCCCCTCAACCTGGGACCTCAGAGGCACGAGACAAACTGAACTTCTTTCAAGTTACCATTGTGTGGTAATGTGGTTCCAGAAAATGGACTGAGACAGTGTTGAAAAGGAGAGTGAAATGAAGTAAGTTCTTGGTGAAAAGATGTGCTTGTTCCTCTTGTATATGAAATTAGGAGGCCAGGGGTGCAGTTTGGTAGCAAAGCACTTGTCCAGCACATGGGAGACTCTGGGTTCTATTCTTAGTGCTGCCAAAAATAAAATGTGAGAGTCAGTTAGATGCACAGGGTGTGCGAGTGAATCTGTGATCTGCTGGTCATGTGACTGAGTCCCGCTGGTGTTTCAATGGGTCGCGTAGGTCTCTCAGTGAAGAAAACTGGGAGTGGGGTGGGTGGGGAGTCGGGACACTGCCCACTTACAGCTCTGCTTAGTCAGAGATCGACATAATAAACAAACACATTTGCTTGGGGATTGGAGTTACCCACAGCTTTGGCCTAGGAAGGGAAAATGGACTCAGTTAACTCCCAAACTCGCTGTCAAACCGAGCTGCCCTCCAAATTCAAGTCCAGCTCTTTCTGTCTCTCCTCCCTTTCCCTCTTTCTCCTCTCTTTCCCTCCTCCCTTCAACACGCTGTCCTTGGTGAACAGAAGAGAATGCATTGTTGTGGAAACCTGCACAGGGTGTAGGTTTTTCCGTTTTGTTGTATCACCTCCAACAGACTTAAACAATCCCCACGCATGTAAAACTGGTGAGCAATCATTTCAGCAGGGCCGAGGAGGAAAACACAATGCTGGATGGCAGTGGCAATCCTTTCCTTTTCCCTGGATCGTGACAGCCATTTGAGTGGCCTTGGAGGTATTTAAAGGATGCTCCTGTAGATGCTTTTTGGCAGCTGATGTGATACTTTGGGTGGCTTCAGAACTTTCTGCGTCTGGTTAACCTCCGAATTCTGTATCACATTTGGCACACGTAGGGTGGCTTGTGGTCAGATTAGTTTTCATTTTTTAGTATACGCTTTGGCATTAATGGATTCAGAAGCAAAGTCAGAAGCAGTCATTGCTGCCAAAGGCACCGCCCTTGCTTGAGCTCAGCAATGTTGTGGTAGGGACCAGGCACACTGGGCTCCTGCAGCTGAGCTGTGGTCAAAATATACAGCAGATGATTAAATGTAAAAATGTTTATTACAGTTAAAGACACATTGCCATGAATCCCGCTCAAAATATTCTCCCCGCACTTTGAACACTCTTGCCCCATGTTCTTCCCACTCTTTTGGGAGGGGGTAGAATGCAGGGATTGAACTCAGGGGCCTTCCCACTGAGCGATATCCCTAGCCCATATTTTATTTTTTATTTTCAGACAGGGTCTCACTATGTTGCTAAATTGCCTAATTTAGCTGGGCTTGAACTTGTGGTCCTCCTGCCTCAGCCTCCCAGAGCACTGGAATGACAGGCATGAGGACCAGCCCTGGCTTGTTCTTGCTACTTTCTGAAGCAGTCCTGGAGGTCTTTCAGGAGTGTCTTTATTGTGCCGTCTTGATTGCCCAGATGTCTTGAATCAATTCAAGAGGTTTCTTGTTCGTGGTCATTTTGACTTTGGGGAGGAAGCAGAAGTTGCCCGGGGCCAGGTCCGGTGAACAAGGTGCATGAAGAGAACTAATATTCTTAGAAGCCTTCTGTTGGATGGCAGTGGGCATCCGCATTCACCTAATCTTGGGTCACACTTCCTTAAAGACACTGACGAAAGAAAACTCCAGAACTGCTTCAGAAAGTGGCAAGAATGATGGGCTATGTGTGCTCTGAGTGAGGGGGAGAATTTTGAGCCGGATTAATGGCAATGTGTCTTTTTAGGATCATTTTTATTTTATTTATTTATATGAAAGTTTAAGCATCACAGATTTATAATTTTTTGAAGCAAAGCATTATTGGTACACTTCAGATATGCATAGTGACACCATTCATCATAGGGAATTTGCACCCGTATGTGATGTATCTTACTGCTTCTTGTATTCTCCAACCATACCTCATACATGGAACCAGGGAGGAGTGGGGGGGATGGAAAACATAACTGTTTTCTCACAGGGCTAAGAACTGTCAAGGCCCCAGGAATCACAAACTCATAAAATGGACTTATTGAGAAACTTATGATCGTCTGATACTCAGGGCTCAGTGAGCATAAACATAACCCTAAGCATCCTCTCCATCCAGGCCACAGAAAACACTTCCCCAGGTCTCAGCTCTAAGATGTGAAACAAAGGGTGTCCGCCATCGGATGCCTGGAAGGCGCGCCAGGTGCACTGCCAGGGACATGGAACGTGGCACTGCTGGCTGTGTGAGTGATGCGTAGTAGGGGCACAGGGCTAAACAAAACGTGTCTATGGTTTAGACAGCCAGCAGGGTGGACAGCCTCAGACAATGAGCACTGCTTCCCAGCAAGGCTGCACATCCATTGTCTTATTTCCCTTTGTGTTTCCAGTGAACTGGAGGACGCCTTGGGTTAGGGCAGTGACTCGAGCAAAGTTAAACAGCACATATTACAGTTGAAAGGCTAGATACATAATGTGGGACGTAACGAGGTGGACCTCGAAGGCTGCAACTGCTCTCGTGCTTAGATTGTACTTAAAAATTAATACGGTCTAATCAAAATTTCAAATAATAAAATGGTAAGCTTTAAAATGACTATTTAAATGTTGATATAGTCCATTTTACAGTTTCATTCTAAGAAATTGCTTTGAATCATTTGGAAGAAAATGACTTTCAACTACAGGAAAATAATCTTAACTTTCTGATTTAAAAAAACTGACTCATTGATTTATATAATCTGGGTTTACTCACCTTTTAAATCACTCTTGTCCAGCGGAACTTGGCAATGATGTCCTATAGCTGTGCCATCGGTACTGCAGCCCTCGGCCACTCGTGCTTATTGGGTACTTGGCGCGTGACTAGCGCCACCAAGAATAAGACCGGACTTTCGGCAGTGAGGCCACAGGCCATAGGACAGCAGAGCACTGGAGTGTCACTGAAAACCCAGATGACAGCAACATTGTGATTCTGCTCAAATAGAAAGAAACAGCAAATTTTTGGAACAAGTATGTGACACTCTATGAATTATGTACTTATCCCTACAGCCAAACTCTTCCTCAACAGAAAATCTAGACATGTGGAATCATATATTCAGGTGTCTTTGATATTTTGCTGAATCTTTGTCATATCAGTGCTACAGGGGGCAGTAGTTCTACCACCTGCCTTGCAAGTGCAAGGGCCCGAGTTCGATCTCCAGTACAAAAAATGAAACAAAACAACATAGCATTGAATGCTACAGGAAGGGCTGGAGTGGGGTAGCCCTCATGCTTAAGCCCTGCTTTAAAGGTTAGCAACCCCCTCACTTCCTCCCAAAGAACAACAACAAAAAAATAGTTTTCCTGTCTTCCCACTTGGGTCTTTGTCAAAGTGCACCAGAAGATATGATATAATATAATGGCAGTTTGCCAGCTGGATCAGTACCTATAAGTACTGGACACAGGTTAAGTAGCTCTTCCCACCCTCACTAATAGGAGGCCCTGGCTTCCCAGCACCCCTAGCTCTGACCAATCACAGCATATAGCCACAGTGTGAGCCAGGACTGACACATGGTTAGGCTGAAATGAGAAATCTCCACTGTTGAAAAAACACATCTAAGCAACTGCCCCACTGGGAGAACTAAGGGTCCAGTCGGATCATCTTCAGGAGAGGCCTCCATTTGGGCTCCGCCTGGTTACCTGTTGGGAGGGAACAGCCATCATTCTGGAAATCTGAGGAGCTGCTGGCAAAGCCAGGTGCCTTTTGGAATGTGGGCGGCAGGCTAAGGAGAGCGTTGTCATGGTGCAGAGCAAAGAGTGGGGACAAGTGGCACTCACAGAGGCTCCACCAAGCTTTTGGCAATAGGAGGGAGGGACAGGGTTTGAGGGAGCTGGGGTGCTGGTGTGGTCCTGTGGTGGTAGCAGTTTGATTCCCAAATCCTCAGGAGTTGCAGGGACCCAGCTGACCCCAGTGGTAACAGCCTATAAGTGGTATGAGGGAAAATGTTCATGGTAGATGTTTATGTATGTTAAACATGTTTGAGAGTAAAGACACGCTGCCATCAATCCTCCTCAAAACCCTCTTCTTCACTTCAGTATTCTCATCCTGTGACTCTCGCCACTTCCTACAGCAGCTCCGGAGTCTCCTTTCCTGGGTGTCTTTAGCTGCACTGTCCTGGCTGTCTGGGTGTGCTGAATGGATTCAAAACCTTTCCCTTTCATGGGCACATTGAGTTTGGGGGAGAGCTGGAAGTTGCACGGTGCTAGATCTGGTGAATGAGGTGGATGAGGACCTGCTGCAATGTCCTTAGGCCTCTGCCTTTCTGTTGGGTGGCTCTTGGCAGCAGCTTTCATGGTATTTTGTGATTTAAAAAAAAATTCCCTTCCCCTCTTCTCCCTCCCAACCTGCACCTCTCTGGACCCTTGCTCATATATCTCACATGTATGTGTATGTTACACATGCGGATTCACAGTACACGAATGTCACACCCCACACTTCACAGTCCTCTTTTTAAAATCTCACTCCACTCCCCTTCCTGTACCTGTTGGTCTATTTCCCATATGCCAAAGATCACCATATTTTTGATCATGCCTCATAAAGACACTCAGGAAAGAGGACTTCGGGAACTGCTCCAGAAAGTGACAAGGACAATGAGATAAGTATGTTCAAAGCGAGAGGGAGGTCTTTAAGGGAGAATAATAGCAATATGTCTCTTGCTGTAATAGTTTTTAAAGTTGAACATACAGGGTAGGTTTTGCCCAGCCCCTGTGCTGATGTCCATCTGTCCCTCGGCTCCCTTTCTCACCTTCCCTGCTTGGGTGGCCTCCCTGGTTAGAAATCACCTGCACTTAAATCCTGGGCCCCCAGGTACATCAGCACCGCTTACATCCCTGGCACACAGGGAATCAGCTCCTACCCTAATATGAACGGCTTCTCTCACCTTAAAGGAGTTGCTCCCAAGCAGGGGAGCCAGACCAACTCTTACTGCACCTCCCTACCTGGATCCTCCATGCTTCCACCGGCATAAAACTCTGCTGGGAAAACTCCATGGCCATTTTTTCAAAGAAACTGAGCTCTGGTCGGCCTTTGGATCAAACCGGATAGCCCACTTTCTATCCTGGACAGCCTTTTGAAGTGGGAGCCTTCGCTCCGTATCAAATTTCACTTTGCAATTAAAGAGAAGGCCCAACAGGTGCACATTTGGGTGAATTGGCAGGGCGGGGGAAGAGTCCTGTAGGAAGTAAATGATTACTACGCAGACTTTTCAACTGCGGGTCTGGTGAGGATCTAGCATGTGGAGCTACTGAACAAAATCCCGGTCCCGGGGTTTGCCCTGGGCAGGTGACCGCCGTCAGGCACCCCCCTCTGTGGGTAGTGCGCGGGGTCCCTCCATTTCCTGGGTCTCGGGGCGCCCGGGCAGCCCTGGGAGGGATGCCGGGTGGGGGCGCCGGGGGACGGGCTCTTCGCCTGCAGTCACTAGGCCGGGAGCCTGCAGCTGTGCGGGGCCGGCTTCGTGTGCTCACTCTGAAGGAGATGGAAGCCTCAGTCTTTGAAAAATTACAGTTTCCAATTTTCCTCTTCGCTGAAGCTCTGGGAGCGTTTTTCCTCGTTTAATAAAAACAGTCACCTCAGACCCAAATGCCAAATGCAGGTCTCCCAGACGCGACTCGCCTCTCGCGCCCCATCTTCGCTGGGCGCCCTCCGCCAGC
>NW_022900942.1:65665393-65727068 GCF_012274545.1 Fukomys damarensis
CGGCCTCACTCCCGCGCCCGCATCCCCCCGAGTGGCGCCAAGTCCACGCGCGGTGGTGGCCGCGGACTTTCCCTTCCATTTGATGCAGAGCCAGCTATCTGGCCTTCAAATTGGGTTGCAAGAGGTTTCTGTGCCGATTCGGGAGGAATGACGAAGTTAGACCTAAAACATTTGTAACGCGAGGAAGGGGACTTTTATTAACAGCAGGGAGCGCATTTTAGACCTGGAAGGCGGCCGGCCCTGGGCGCGGGGAAGAGCCCGCGTTTGCACTTCGGCGTTGGGCTGCTGGTCCTCGGTCCGCAGGCACGGGCTATGTGGCGTGCGTTGGTGCCCAGCTGCCTGCTGGACCCTGGGCACCGCGGCAGGGGAGGCCCAGCAGACTTTGTGGGGAGCTGGTCGCTCCGTGCTCGGAAGGGAGTCCAAACCCTCAACTTCACTGGAGAAACCCCTTCCCGGCTCCGCGCCCCTCAGCTGCCTGCTAATTGTAATTGCACCGGCAGCCGAGAATGAACGGGACCACGCGGGGCGCCTGGTGCCCGAGGAATGGAGGTGCCTGCGTGGGTTTGGGAGCCTTGTAACTGCTTAGAAGCCGAGTCTGAGGGCTTTCCTGGCGTTTTGTCCTTAGGAAGACCCGTAACTCCTTGCCTGGGATTTGCTTAAAGTTAGCTGTTTCAACATCACCGGGATAGATTTTTAAATTGTGTGCAAGAAGGTGAAAACAAGCATTTATGAGCTGTACTGAAGCCCCGGGGCTTCTCTTCTTTCTTTCTTTTTTTTTTTTTTGGTATGGGGGATTGAACTCAGGACCTTAAGCTTGCAAGGCAGGCGGTGGAACCACTGAGATAAATCCCTGGTCTGGCTCCTTTCTGAAAAGGATTTCAGCCTCTAAAGCACGGACCCATGTCCTTGTTAGAGCTGATTAAATCAGTCAAAGCAAATTAGGTGTTCACTAAAATCTTTCTTTTAGAGGAAATACATCTGTTTGAGTTATACCATTAGGCGAAGGATCTTTTCCTTTATCTCTGGAAAGCATAGTTATCCTGGCTTGTTAGTGGTTAAAGGGTGAATGAAAGACTATATCCATGCAATTGCTTAGAAACGTTGAGATTTATAAAATTTGAAGTTGACAAATTTCGTGTGAACAAAGATCAGATAGATGGGTTGCAGTTCATTACCTTTCTTTCCTTTTTTTGTCTTTTAGGAGCATATATGTGGGTACTTACAGCCTTACAAAAGTCACGGTTTTCTTTTTGTTGTTATTTTATTTTATTTTTTTGGTGCGCTGGAAAACAATTTGATCCTATGAACAACATTGGTGCTCATTTCTTTTTTAGGATTTTTCCAGTAATTGCGATATTTGGCTGCTTTTCAGCTGACGTAGGGATCAGTTTGAGAGACAGAAGAGCTAGATTGGAAAGCCCCTTGAGGGAAAAGCGCCTTTGTTTTCCTTCTTAGTTTCTTGTAAAACCCTTCAGGTAGGTCTTTAGACTTACCAGGTACACAGCTGTTTGTGGAGTGAATTATTACTGTGAATCTGAGTCGTTTGCAGATATTCAAATTGTGTGTGATGGATGCCTCAGAGCAGAGGGAGGAGGGGCTCAACATGAGGCCTGGTTTGCATTTTCCACCTGGGGTCTCCTTAGACCACCTGTTGGCCTGGAAACAGGACCATGAGGTTTATGGAAGCGCTTGAGGATTTCGCGATTGGCCAAGATTTATTCTTGGGCATTTTGCCCTTCCCTTCTGCAGCGCTCTCCTTGCCACCTTTGGAGTGGGTTTGGAAAGAAGATCCTTAGTCATTTCCAGAGGTGGGTGAGACATCTTTCAGTTACCAGCATAGGAAATAGAGTGCTAGATTCATGTGAAGAGAGAAGAATCGAGATTTTGGCCCACTAACCGTAAATATATTGCTTAAAATTATTTTTCATCTTCACAATATTTAATTTGTTAGGCAAAATAGAAGTTCACTTGCTGTCTTCTAGGCTTTGAATGTTAAAAATAACTTTTGTGAAACAACAGGTAAGACATGAGGAAGAAAGTTACATCATTTTATTTTTGCTTAAGCTTTTTGTCCATAGTGAGAAGCCACAGAGCTGGCCAGTTACTCCTTTTGACCTCACTTCTTACAAGCCAAGCTGTGCTGTAATTGCACTATTAAGTGTTTAGTTCTGCATTATAATGGGGCCGATGTGCTAAGTTCTGTCTGTTAAGCTTTAGTTTGCAGAACTAGAAACACAGACTTGGCTTTTCTTTCAGCTCCAGTGTTTGGACTATGCTAAACCCTAACATAACCTTGTAAATTTGTAACTCTCACACATCATCTCCCACAGCCATTTATGGGAAAACTGCCGAAATCCGAGTCAGGTCCATAATTAGGAGCCAGGCCCTGGGCTCACTGTGTAGGGTCCCGCACTGTGGAAGCACTCCGAAGGTGTACTTGAACTGTACTACTTTTCCAACTCTATACATGTAAAATTATTAAAAAGTAGAACCTTTTGGAAGACTCAAAGAATGGGGATAAATTTGTTTAGCAGCCTGATCTATTTTTCTTTTCCAGGTAAATGGTAGTCATGACATTTTACATTTTTACGATGCTTATACTGGATAATTGATAGGAAGAAAATACTTCAAGTTTGAATCAGTGAGCTTGGGAGAAATATGCCGGAAAATTACTGTAATATTGTTAGTGTTATGTGTTCATAAAGAAGGCTTGCTTGAGCATAATGATTATATGTTTAAGTCTGTTTTCTGAAGGTGACAGAGATTTTCAAAGAAGTTCCTGACATATAGTGTTATATGGATAAGTGTGTATATTACTTGACAATTGGTTGTAAATGAACTTTGCTTAGCAAACAAGTAATTTATGTCCTCAGAATATATAAACCCTATTCAAATGAAAATAACCTTTCAGATTTGGAAAAAGTTGGTTTCGAATTTAAGCATATCTGGGACATTTCTTTAAGTTGGCTTTATTTAAATTTTTCGTAGACTGTAATGTATTCTTGGAATTGTTAGGCTGTGGGTATCTATTTTGGTGAACGAACTATGTTTTAGATAGTTTCAGGTTTTGTTTCCTAGAATGATGTATTATCTAAATATCCTAGTGCACAGTTTTTAAAGAGCCATGCATTTTGATGAGTAATACACCTTTTTAACAATTTTTTAAGTGTACAATTTTTCTTAAGGGTGGTGTCTACAGCACGTTTTGCTTTAATTCTAAGATTCCTCTCTTTGAAAACCAGCTCTCCCACAGACATTTTTAGTTATATATCTTTGTGTGCTATTTCATGCATACAACATAGTGCATATTGGTTGGCAGGCTTATTTCCTAAGCTAGGGATGGTTTAATTATGAACATGCAATTTGCCAGTGAAACATTTTTAAAAGATACAAAATACTATCAAACCCTGATTATCAGAAGATGCAGTTTCTCTGGTTCCTGAAATACTGTGGTGGTTTTTAGTTTAGTCATTAGAAAGCCGGTGTTATACTGTAGCTCCCCAAAACCCAGCAGAGAATCATAAACAGGGCTGGTGCTGGGTGGAGAGGAGGAAAGATTAGTCACTTTGCTTCCTGGTCTGTCATGCAGCCTTGTCCTGCTGGTGGGGCGGCTTGCAAGGCCATGGCGTAATTAAGGGGCTTGAGTCCGCAAGAAAGATCCAAGAAGGAAACAGGATGCGTGGAGTAGGATGCAGGCCCGGCCCAGCCGGCTCTGCACGCCCTGGCAGGCGGAGGTGGCCTTCAGCCTCTGTGTGGTTAAGCAGGTGAGGTGGACCATGGGGAGTGACGTTGGGCAGGAGGGTGACCATGACATCCTGCGTCTCAGCAGCTTGGGAGGGCTGGGGCGTTGGGAAGCTGGCCTTCACCAGGCTTCTCAGAGCAGGGCACGGGCTCACCTGGAGTCCTTCCTCCTCCGTCACTGCTTCCCAGGGCCCAGCCTTGGTCAGCTTGGGGGTGTGTCCCGTAGCATAGCCGCAGGTGATCCAGGTTTAGGCTCAAAGGGAGTTCCTGGATGTCTCAGGCTGCGGCAGCAGAATCAGGTGGTGAGGCTCAAAGGCCCTGGTCTGTAAGGAGGAACTTAGGGCCGGGCCCAGCAGGGTGCTAGGACAGCCCTGGGGTGTGTGTGTTCTGAGGTTCTCTGACTGCCTTGGCGAGGGTGGAAAGAGGCTGGGGTGGGACTGTGATGGGCATTCATCTGCTTGTCACCCTCCATTGGCGCTTCCCAAGCCTGTATACAGCACTGTGTATCGTCATCACAGCGGCCCTTAGGGGAAACCACCTGTGTGGTGTTTCAGATGGCAGTCTCATCCGGGAAGGTCTCGTAATACAAAAATTTCCTATGCTTTTAGTTAATGTATATGTCTAATTTTGCTGCAATATTGGGGTTTCCCTGGGTTGATACTTGATATAGAAAGTATTTGTTGCCTTGTTATCTCTCCCCTGCTCACACACACACACACACACACACACACACACACACATGTATGTTTTATTTGTTGTTGATTTTGTTTTTGTACCAGGAATCTAACTCCGCACCTTGCATTTTGAGGCAGGCCCGGTGCCACCGAGCTGAATCCCCACCCCTACATCTATTTATATTAATTGTTTATAAGGACCCTTGGTGGGGTAGTGCAGGGCAAAGATAAAGATAATACAGTTACTGTATCTTGAAAAGTTGTTCGCTTACTAAGTCTCCAAATTGACTAAGATATAATGAAGGGACTTTCTTAGGAGAGAACCGGGAATGAATTATGTAAGAGTTGGAGTTTTAAAGCGGAAATGTGAAACTTTGCTTTCACACATACACTCAACTTCCAGACTGAAAGGTTTTCCTTGTATGTCTAAAGTCTCACAGTGCATTTCCTAGGTTAGAGCCTCGCTTTTCTATCAGCCACAAAAGACATCACTGCCGCACTGCTGTCCTTAACACTACAGGTAAGGGAAAGTGGCTATGGTGTCCTTCAGTGATTTACCTGGAACATGCTCATACTGGGCTTTCCGAGAGGCAGCCAGCCCCCTGCTTCCTCAGCAGCCTGCCTGGAAGTCCGAGCTGCTGGTGATCACTAGGTGTGGCTGCTCCCCAAACCCACCTGCCTGCACCCTAAAGTCCTCCTGGACCCAGCTCCTTCACAGCTCCTGAGAGAGGCAGTAGAGCAGGTCTTCACTGCTGGCCGATGCATCTCCGTTGTCAACAGTGGAAGTCGTAGTCACCCACACTAGTCCTAGACATAGTATAGTGCTGTAATTCAGCACTTAGTAAAGACAGCATGGAGTCCTGTGCAGTGATCTGGCTCCTCTGTTTTCTTGGCTGCTCTGGCCACGTGTTACTTTGCTTTTGGTGTGTAATGGGGAGCTGTCGTGTTTGTCACCCAAGGAAGAGTGCATGCTAAACTGTGGGGCCTTCTGATAGCAGATCTGCAGGAGCCCAGAGTGCACAAAACTCTCAGAAGTGACTTGTATGTACTGTGGTCACATTTGCAAGAGATTACTTCAATGGCATTGAGGGTTAAGTGTGTAATTGAGGTGGTCATTAGAGTTTGCAGGACATGGGATTCACTTATTTTTCTTGCTTCCATCTGAGGATTAATGAGTCACTGAAAACGATTTCTCTGGAGCACAGGTGTTGGGGCCTGAGTTGGAGCATGGAGGAAGGCTGTGGTTTACCTTGGGGCTGGGGCTTGGAGGGAGGGAAGTGGCCTGGTAGGCTGAGGGCAGTGTTTGCGGGATGCACAGGAGCGAATGAGACGTCAGAACCACTAAGGCCAAAGAACTCCCCTTCTGGAACAGGCCACTGTTTAATTGTGATTTATCTCAGTGTGCTACAGCCTGAGCCAGAGCAGGAGCAAAGCGTTTACGTTTTATGGGCTACAAGGCATAAAGGCTTATAGAGCATTCCTTTGCTTTCAGGTGGGTGAATATTCGTGTCGTTCTCTCCTGCGCAGTATGCAGAAAGCAGCCTTGTTGCATGCCGTGAGAAGAATATGTTTTAGTCAGGGTACCTGTGGGAGTCTGAGGTCTCACTGCTTCTCTGTGTCCCTCTGTGCAGTCACAGCTTGGACAGGGGTGTGAAGGCTTTGTGAAGTCTGTGGCTGACGGACCTCTTTGACCTCTTTTCTCAGTTTGAGGTGTTTCACCGGGTGTGGTCGAGAAATATGGTGATGTTTAAAAACTTACTACACTGTTTGCCGTGAATCTCTCTCAAAATAGTCCCCTCCCTTCCAACATACTCATCCTGTTGTCCTCACCGCTTTCTGAAGCAGTTCTGGAGTCCTCTTTCCTGAGAGTCTTTAGCGCGTTGCCCTTGCTGCCTTCATGCACTGAATCCATTCAGAATGTTTCCTTTTGCTGGTCACTTTGACTTTGGGGAAGAGCGGAAGTCACGTGGTACCAGGTGCCATGAACAAGGTGGATGAAGACACCGTCATGTTTTTGCTGTTGGATGGCAGGGGGCAGCAGCATTCACGCTTCATAAAGACACTTTAAAGACAATTTTTTATCACACCTCATATGTTGATAATGTATCAAGTCAAATTACTGAATTAGCAGGTAGTGTTTACTCAGGAAATATTTGTTGAATGGGCAGGACTGGATGCACTTCCCTTGGAGAAGAAAAATCAAATGACTTATGCTCCATGCTGGGTTTTTAATTTCCCCCATCATTTCTATCAGTTTTGATTTTTTGAAAAAGCATTTGGAGAAACCTTATCAAGAGAAAAAGGTATGGGTTCAGTGCTTGGTACCATTAACAATTCGAGGGCTTATTGAGATTTAATTGCTAAATTTAAAGGAAAAAGTGTTCTTTTTGTTAATGAAATACTTAAAAGTAAGCCTGTGATTTTACGATGTACAATAAAAATTTATAAATCAGTTATTGCTGTAAGTAGGATTTTGATAGAGCACTAACAACTAAAATGTAGACTTTACCGTGTGGCAGGTTTGTTGTGACTACTTCAGGAGGACTTCCTGTCGTTACAAGGACTAGTATGTTAAGAGCCATGGTGTCGCTGCTAAGGAGGTTCTGTGGCAGGGAGTGACCTGTGCTCTCTCTGCTGCCTTTCACTCGGACACAGGCATCTCCCACCGTGTCCTGGCTGCCCAGACTCCTCTGCACTGCGCCCGCTGCCTGTCCCTTCACCCCGTGTGGTGAAACTTCAGAAAGAGAGGCCGCTCTGCCCACAGGCTCATAACTGCTCCCTGTTCCCTGACATCCAGGAGCCAGGGTGCTGGTGTGCTGGGAAGGGGGCGGGAAGGCCTGACACCAGGGTTGCTGGTGACGTTTCTGTGACAAAATACAGGTGGTCCATGGGAAAGCAAAAGGCATTTCTTGAATTCAAGTTTGAGGGGCCCCAAAAGCCTTTCGCCACGAGGGAAAGCCACGTGTTGTGGTGCAAGGCTCAGGGTAGAAGGGCCACCACGGGGGCTGCCACCGGAGTCTGGGTGTGACCTGGAAGGGGCCTCCCTGTGTGGTGTTCTTCCGTGGGAATGCAGCTGGGAGGGCGTCCGTGGCTGGCTCTGGGGGAAACAGTTCAAGTATCAGTTTGGTTTTGTGCTGTGGTACACTGGGTGGCTGAGGGTGGGCCATGTGAGTGACCTGTGCATGTGTGCATATAACACACATGTGGTTTCCAACCATGGCAGTCAATCTTATCTTTTAAAAGAAACAAACCCCTGAGTTTAGCAAAATGATCACCCCAGAGTCACTTCTGAAGACCTAGCATCCCTCAGGGCCAGAGGGGCCAGCGCAAGGCCCTTTAACCTGTTCCAATTGAGGAGTCCCTGGTTGGGCAATAACAGCACTTTAAGGACCTGGCCTGGCGCAGAACGGGCTGCTTTGTCTCTGGCTGGTTTTAAGGAAGAGCTGTTACATTGCTTGCGGCAATCAACCCGAGGCTTTCTGGTGTCAACAGAGAAAAGGCATCGGGAAACACGGCATTTCCTAGGCGATTCTGTGCTCCGTACCTGTCCTCTAGCTCAAGGACCCCCAGTGAATGTGACATGAATCTGGAATTTCAGAGATACAGGGAAAGGATGCAGTCCGGGGTAATAAGAAAACCAGCGATTTTGGATCTCTAAATTTGCAGGTTTGAGCTGCATTTTGAGATGACTCATTCAGGGGAGATCATGAGACAAGATAATCTTTGAGGTATTTTGGGAAGATGATTTTCCAGCACATGCTCCCTTATTTCACGTTCACTGGAACATATGGATACTGGTGTGCAATTTGCCTTGGGGCCCCTGTAAGCTTGAACCAGAAACTTGGCCCTTTGAGTTCTTTTGAGTCTTACCAACATCAAAATGAGCATACTGGTCTGTTAAAGCACTTGAAATTTGTGCTCCCCCATTGTTTTGGTCAAGGAAGAAAGGTGCTTGTCAAGACGTAGTCTCTGGGAAGATGGCTCATTGAATTATCTTTCATATGATACCTCTAACAGGCTGACATCTGTGGATTCAGATTTGTTACTCATAGGATGATAACATTAGATTCGAGGTCTCGCCATTCACTTAAAGAGTGTGAGGATTTTCGAGTGCTTATATCTTAGTGCTGATTCATGTGTCAGCACGGTGGGAGAGGTTGGGGTCCATGGGTGGTTTTTGACTGGTGCAGAGGGAACACCGGGACCCATCTGAGTGAGAGCCCAGTAGAGTGCAGGGTGGCTTAGTAAGAGGAGCTGTGAGCAAAACACTTTCTGGAGGAGTTGCTCCGGCTTGCTCTCCACAGAGCTGTGACACTTAAGCTTCATTGTTGACTTGATTGGGCTGGGAACCGCTGAGGGGATTAGTAAAGCATGCTTCCGAGGGCATGTGGGTGGGTCATGAAAGGGTGACCTTGGCTATTTATCCCACTCCTGGCCTCTTCCTCTCGGTGTCCTCACTCTGCCACCATTAACTTATTCTGCCGTGATGCTCCTGCCTTGGAGCCAGGTGACCATGGACAGAATCCTCTGAAACTGTGAGCCAGATAAGTCTCCCTCCTTTCTTCAATGGCAGGTGTGAGATAATTTTGTCCAGCGATGGAAAAGCTGACCAGTACAGATGCCGATAAATCAGTCTGCCCTCCCCCGCTGTACTTGGCTGTAGTCACATTCACTGGTGCTACACCAGGCTCTGCAGCAACTGGTCTGGGATAGCCTGTGATTTTCTTTGTACATCTTAACCACCTAGATCAGTGTCACTTCAGGGGCCTAGAACTCAAAGTAATTGCTGGTTAGCATATACCGAGCACTCACCGTGTGCTAGGCTATTCTTAAACTAGTTGCTGCTCTGTAGCTACTAAAGTCGTGGCTGAGCAGGTTGACCACAGGCCACCTGAGCCCCCAGCATGAGCACAGAGTTACATTTTCTTGGCTTAGGCCCCCATCTGTAAGAAGCAGCATTTCGGAGGTTGTATAGTTGCAGTGGTGTTGAGTGCTGTATGATGGTGATGCAAGATAATGTATGATGAGCCTCTGGGGAGATTTCATTCTCTGCCTTGGTACCAGAGAGAGGTACCCTCCTGGCACTAAGTTTCTTCTCGGGACATGGGATGATATACACCAGCATGTTTCCCCTTTGTTAAAGAAAGCCAGGTTCAAATGTGTGTTGTGTGGCATCTAGAACTTTCCTGTTCAGCAGCAGGCCTCAGTCGAAGATCGCTGTGTTGGGTGGGATCTGCTGGCTTCCGCATCAGAGAAGGCAGTGGGCGGCAGGGCTGGTTCCCAGGGCTCTCTGTGCTGTCAACATTGGGTTCAGAGTCGTCTTCTCCAAGCATCTTTCTTCTCATTGATGTTTTTAAGGAGTACTGGGCTGAGTCCCATTGGGAAGCCCATTCCCAGCAGTACCCACTAGTCTTGTGATCAGGCTCCAGGGAAAATTAGGCTCTGTTTCCAGTGTAAGATAGTGAAGTAGACAGTGTCTGACAAAACCCTCAAACCCCCTGAGCCATCATGTCTGTACATCCTGGTTCCTGGCCTGATTCTTAGTCTACTCCTCCCTTTCTCTCTTCCTTCTAATGCACTTGCTGTGCTTTACCTGTCATTATAAATGCACTAAATCTCTTTGGAACTGGGTGGAGGTGGCAGAAATTAACTGAGTTTCCAATCTTACCTTTGAGTCAGTGTTCCAAGTGCAGGATGTGTGTGTTTCTTTTGTTTCTTAATGATGCCATAGAACACATCCTTAGCTCATTGAAGGTGGAGAGCACAGGGTGGGCACGGAGGTGGTTATAGCCCAACTCAGTAGTTCTCACATTTGTCGTTGCTGTTAGGGACCTGATGCTGCCATATCAGGATGCATCTTCCTGGTGCTTCTTGGCTCTTAAAATGACCTCATGCTCTTTTCTTTAGTTTCCCTCCCCACAAGGCCACAGCGGTCCCAAGAGGTTAAACCTGTTTCTGCAGGCTGAACCCATAAAGGGCAGCATGGCCTGTGATAGGTTAAAGGTAGCCCACTCCTCATACATAAGCAATAGCCCAGCCCACAAATGATAAAAGGACCTTCCTCTCTTTGTTCCTCTCCCTCTCTTCCTTCTCCCCTCTCTCCCTGACCTGCCTTCCCTAATAAAATCTCCTGTGGGACCTCTCAGTGTGTGGCCTACTTGTTGAGTGTCGCTGTGCCTCTACAGTTCCAACTCTCACAATCTTTTCGTTAAGCAAAATTTTACATAGGTAGCCATGCATAAAGATCATTGGTTAAATAATATTTTGTGTGGACCAGCTATTGCTGTGTAACCCCAAAACTTAGTAGCTTTAAACAACCCCCATTGACTATTACACACGTTCCGTGGGTGGCTTTGCTAAGCTGAGCTTGGTACACTTGTGTACAGGTCTCTGCTTGGCTGATCTTGGTTGGGCTATCTTCAAATTTTGGGGTAGGCTGGTTGGTGGCCCTCACGGACCAGCTGGCCTCTTCTGTGTGATGATTGTTCTCCAGGTGGTAGAGTTTCCGGAAAGAGGAACATGCAGGAAGGCTGCTTGGCTTTTGCTTGGGAAGAGTACCATGTCCCTTCGACCTTCTCCTGGTCAGAGCCGATCCCAGGACCAGCCTAGAATCAAGGGCGGGGATACAGACCCCCCTCTTCAGGTGTGGGGCTGCATGTGAAGCAGAGGTGGGAGTTGAACCCTTCTCGGGAGTGTCTGCCTGGGGACATGAGTCCCTCGCCTGGAAGATCACAGTCAGGAAGACGCTGACAACATGAGAAAAAGATGTTGGGCTCCAGAGACCCATGGAGGCTCCATCCTGCCATTGCTGTCATCTGAAGGGGGAAGTTGTAAACCTCTGAACTTGGTGGCTTATCTGAAGTAGGGTCATTCAGTGTAATTGTGAGTCTGGGGTGTGCTTCTGAGGTCTCAGGAAGGGACTTTCACAATCCTGGTGTCTGAGGGACCTTGTGAAGCTGTGACAGCCAGATCCAGCCATTCCCTAGTGTGCCTGGTCCAGCTGTGAGGGTCACAGGCCCCTTGGGCCAGTCTGTATCGGGTCCTGGGTCAGCGCCTGGAGTAGCTGCTGTTATGGGTGTGGGAGCCATTGCCTTTTATTTTTCCTGCCTGCCAACCCCAAAGTGGATGATTTTTCCCAGCCTTGGTTTGGTTTGTAATCCTTATTAGTAAAAGTGCTGCCACTTTTACTCGTTTTCCAGAAGCAGAGGAAAAGGACATAGGACTGCTATATGCCACCTTGCTGCCAGGTCCTTTCATGACACACATTTACTTCCCAGCACCATCCTAGAGGGTGTTGCGTGGCATCCCAGGGTTTGTGGAACTGAGGCACCAGCACATGTCAGGGTGTCTGCAGCTGGGCAGATACAGCTGGTCTGGATCCCTGCGACCTTTTCCTTCTGGCCTCTTGGGCCCAGTGCCTGTGTTCTTGTTCCCACCTGTGGAGCTCAAAGGGCTGTCATAATTGTTCACTGAGGCTTTATATTTAGTTCAGTTTCTCATGTTGATGTTGAAAACAGTTGTCAAGTTGTCCTGGCCCTGCACACCATGTACTTACTGCTTGTTTTACAGCCTTCTGAAGTAGCAGATTAGGAGAAAGAGTGCTTAGCTTCTTAGGAACTGGAATGCAATTAATCGATTAGAGATTTATTCATGTTTTTCTCATACAGAGGAGAGCAGAATGTTGTCTTTGTAGTTCTGAGTCCTCTAGCTGAAACTGTCTTTGTAGCGTCTTGTGTTTTGCACCCAATGTCTGATTAAGGTGAAGGGTTTAAATTCTGTGTTAATGGTTTGGGGCAGAGCAGTACTGAGGTCAGTGATCATCTTACTTCAAGTGGAAATGAGCAGGCCTTAGCAGACTGAAGCTGGTCGCCTTCTCTAGGCCCAAATGCATTCTCCTTTGAGACTTGACCCAAGTAAAGCAGCAGCAGTGTTTGAAGGATTTAAAACAATCCCATGTGTGGCGTGTGAGTGCTCTCACCATGGGAAGGAGCTACGTGATACGGTCCGCACAGCGAGGCGCTGTGCTTACTTAAAGCACTTTTTGGTAGCATCACTGGGGAGAATTGCATCAAAATAAAATGTGTTATAACCAATATGGAATTAGTGAATATCGGGGAATATTAGCACTTGGCATAGTGAGTTATGAAAAGTTACGGATTTAGATTTTTTGCTGACATTATTTAGGAAATCATCTTCCACTGATGTGAGTTTATAAGTAAGTGCTATACTTATTTTGGGAAGATTCCAGAGGGTGGAGAAAGCTGGGGTGTCTTTCTTGTTAAGGCCAGGAGAGGCCTGGAGTGGCATTTCCAAGTCCTGAGAGTCGATCCTAATGCTGTGTAACCCGTGGACTGTGTCAGGTCTGCTAGCTGGGGTGCAAGTCTAGGAAGAGGCGAGTGGATCTCATAGTAAAATGCCAGAACCTGAATGGACCGGGAAGGTCAGAGGACCTCATTCCTGAGGTCACTTTCTCAGGTGTCCTCAGGGTTGGCTGTGGTGTTCTGTTCAGCACCGTGCCTCTGTCCTGCCCCTCCACCACCCTCTGCTTATCCTTCAGGTAATCACAACCCGCCCCCGGATCACTGCTCTGTTTCCTTGTAAGTGGGATTTGCTGCTAAACTGGCATTCTTCCTTTAGGGGTGCCTGGGAAAGCAGGGGGCTTATTCCATGCTGGGCCGCCCTGCTCTAGAGAAACGGGGCCTCAATTTCATGCTCTAAAGCTGAACTTGATGGTGAACAATCCTTAGTGATGGGAAGAAGATCCAAGAACTGGTTGCAAGCATGTTTTTTTTCCAAAAATAATACTTCTCCAGGACTCAGTGAGAAAGGCCTCCTGCTGTGAGCGATGCCCACGCCTTCTGTTGTGAGTTCCCAGCCATGGCCTGGCGATGGGAGGGTGCCCAGCTGGGGGTTTGCCCCGAAGCAGCTCACCGAGGCACTCGGGGGCATTTGTTCAGCCGACCTTTGCTTGGAGATAGGGCAGAGAGGAGCGAGGCCAGGCGCATGTAGCCCAGCCTGCAGGAAGGAAGGCCCGGGCCAGCCCCAGGCCTGGCTGGCAGTCTGCGGGGCGCGGCTGCCCACAGTTGCCCTGCATTGCGGCCGGAGAGGACACATTCGCTCTTCACCCCTCCTGCAGCTGTGTTTTCCTCACGTGGTGCTTCCCGGGTGACACTTTGGAGGCCCGGGGTCCTGTACTGGGGGTAGATGCTGGAGGGGAGGGGCCGGAACAGGTTTTGAGGCGTTTTCATTTCATTTTTGCAGCATCGTCAGCTAGTTGACGTTGGCGGCTGGGCCCTTTTCCTTCTGTCCCCCGTAGATGCGTTTGCCGCTGCATGCAAAGGGTGGCTTTGTGCAGGATTGGAAATTGGCCAGAAGATGGAAACCTGTGGGGGTTTTAAGTCAAAAGTGTGGCTGCTCTTTTATTCTACGCTTCATACGGAGGTCCTGGACCTTTTCTTCCCCCTTTTCATTCTGTCTTCTCTGTCACCCCTTGTAGGAGTTGTAGAAGAAAAGATGAAGCACCTGGAGTAGTGCACAGGCCGCCTGAAGGGAGGGGTGGGCAGTGGGTGCTGGCGCAGGGGCGGCTGCATTGCCTGTCCACCGTGCCGGTCCCTGTCTCCCGAATGTGGGTATCTCGCACCCTCCAGCCGGGAGCTCCTGCGCACGCTGAACTCCAGCGTTTTGCAGTGCGGCAGCCTCAGTTACTCCGGAGTCACAAGCCAGGAGGTAACCGGAGGGGCTAATCAAAGTGACCCAGGCCAGGTGGTAAGGGGTGGAGTTTAGATTTGAACTCGGCCAGCCCAATTCCGAAGGACTGTTCTACAGCACAGGGTTGGGCATCGCTGATCCAAAAATGTAAATTCTAAAACTTTTGAGTCTCCAGTAGGATGCCTTCTTGGAAAATGTCACACCTGGCCCCATGTTGTGGGTCCCAGTCAGTATGCAGGTGTCCTGTAACTGTTGTGTAAATTTTCAGGCTGTGTGTACAAGGTATATATGAAGTGTAATGAATTTCCTGTTGCGACTTGGGTCCGACCCTGAAGATGTATCGTTATATAAATGTGGCTGCTCTGAAGTCCAGCCCTATTTGAAATCCAAAACACTTCCAGTCTCAGGAGGTTTTGGTAAGGAATACTGACTGAACAGGTGAGGAGCACTTCATCCCTCTGTGCGCTCTGTGAGCGCCGCCTGCTGCAGGTTCTGGGCCCGGCCCTTTCTGTGTGCCTCCCTTTGTCCAGTCAAGAGTCTGATCAGTGTAGACGGTGGCTGGGGTGCAGAGGGCTTGGCTGCCTGCATAGTAGGGTTGGGGGAGCACCAGCCTTGGGGACCCTTCTGCAGCTTGGTCTCCTAGTTTTGCAGGAGGACTTTTGGCAGTCAGCGGGCAGGCTTGCTCATTCTGCAGGCTGTATTGTGACACAGCCACCAGAGCCCTGGTGGTCAGGCGCACAGTGGAGTAGAGACTGCAGTGCCGGGCCTGGTTGCTGGGGAATGGCTTTCCCGGGTAGGAGACCGAGACCAAGCCGAGCCGGCGGCACATGATAAGTCTGGAGGCTTGGGGCCTGGACTCCGGGTGGTCTCCTTACTTTGATGCTGTGTCTTCAGTGAGAGAATTCTGGAGCTAGGGCTTTAGCTCAGCAGGAGAGCACTTGCCTCACATGTACTGGGTGCTGGGTTCTCTCCATAGCACCTCGAAAAACAAAAAATTAGGAATTGTCTTTGCACATTGATCAGTATAAGTCTGAAATTTTCATCATTTTTTATAGTTCAAAATGAGAGAATTCATGCTCCATGGTGAATACTGACTTTTTAAAATAAAACTTTTACAAAGATATTAAAGGTATCCATTATAAAGAGAAGCCAGATTGATACCCTGCATTGTCCATTTGAAAACAAAGTGTTTTATTTATTTGAGAGAAATTTTACAGCTTCATTTATTTTTCCTTGAACTGATATTTCCATTTTACTTCTCCATAGAATTGTATTCTGTTATAATATTTTTATGGTTGGAAGTCTTTTAGTGATTACTTACCAAACTAGTATAGCAAAAAAATATATAAAATTGAAATTTTAGCTCCATCTTTAATTTATGGGAGTATAAAGGTTTAAGTGCTGCATTTTCCCAGTTGAATTACCACTGAAATTATTAATGCACAGTTGAATCATTGTTAAAATTTATTGGGAAAGTGTTTCAGAAATCATTTGGGTTATAAAAAATTAGTTCATTTATCTGGATAGATATTTACTGCTAGCGTTAAACTGGATTAAGCACCAGGTCTGTTTCCATTTTTCATAAATCTGTGCTGAGAACATTTGTTTTTATAAAGAGATGATAGGGTTAGAGGAATCTTTGTAATGGCAGCACTGTTTCCTTGGATTCAAGTTGCATACCAAAGATTATGTCTTGATTTAACATCAAAAATTATTTTTAATGACCTATAAGTTGACATTTCATTAATTTTCAAAATTGTTGGAAGGAGCTAGTCTAAAGGGGTTCACATCTAGTCCTGTACAGAATCTTCTTCTCATTTGTTGGGAACTAGACCAAGAACTTTGCCAAATTCACCAGTTACCGCTAATTGCACCTGTTGTTATTTTTTAACTTAAAGGCAGCTTGTTTATGAAATACATCTATGTAAATGGTAGTTAAAACAAAAATAATGCTAATTTATTTGTACTTTAACCAATTCATGCTTCCAGTATACATATGTTTATATTTTAATATATTTTATTTTATTTTTAATGTTTTGTTTTTGTGGTACTGGGGATCAAACTCTAGTCTTTGTGCTTGCAAGGTAGGCTGTGGAACCACTAAGCCAAATCCCCAGCCCTATTTTAATATATTTTATATGTGTAAAGAGAAGACTTAGGCTGTCAGTGAACAGGAAATACCTTATGATCTGATTAGCAAAGCAGTCTTCCCAAAGCTTGCAGTCAAACTAGTCTTACTTTCTATGAGAAAAGGTTTTAGCTTTTAAAGTTCAAGTAGATTTTAATTTGCATTTTAAGAAAGAAAATTTAAAGTGCAAAGAAAGAATGACAGACTACTGAAAGCAATTTTGTGGTTTAACCATATAAAATGGTATAGATTTAAGAGAATTGTTTTTGCAATAAGTTATAAAAGCATGACAAATCTATTACTTCACTCGAGTTTATATGAATATAATACAATGAACACCTAAACTTATGAGATATTTTAAAGTGAAGGTTTCAGTGAAAAGCTGTTTTTCTGACAAATGTGTTTGAATGTATACAGTGAATTCTGGTGTCTGACTTTTGAGAATAAGTAAGAACCCTGCATGTGCCTTCAGAAGTAACTACATTCATTTTCAAAGACTTCAGGACCCAACTTTGTGTGTGATTCCCATGTATTAAGTAGAAGGGAGGTAGGTCTATGCTGCTAAAACAGTTTGTTAGCAGGCAGCTTATTCTTGTTCAGTGCAAACATTTTATGAGGATTAATGACCACTGGAAAAATTACTATATAATGAATATTTAATCAGTCAGACTTTGTATTTTAGTACAGCACACAGTCTAAACCAAGTCTCGTGGTTTTATTTGTGAGATTTTCTGGTATACTTTGAAAAAGTTGCAAAGCTTTGCGCTGAAAAGAGTCATGGTGAGGAGCATCTCCACTTTAAGGTGCTCAAAGGTTCCTTCCTTTCCGGCTGTGTCCTGCTTGTGAGTAGCCATGCTCGCTCTTGCACTTAGGTGCTCTCACACATGCCTTTTGTGCATAGTGTTTGCAGTCACCTCCTCTGTGTGACTTCCGCTGTGAGATGCGCCCTTTGACTGTGGCTGGTGAAGGGAGGTACGTGGTAGTCATGTTACCTTTGTAACACCGTGGGGACTGAGGCACTCTGACCTTTAGTGCAGTGTTCTGCCCATTGGTGGAATGTGGGTCTAGCTGGGGTCCATAGCATGTATTGACTTTTCTAGATGGAGCCCTAACTGTTTGAAAGTTTGACCTTCAAGAGGGACAGGGCAAGGTGAACTCTGCTTCACAGTAACTCAACTGTGTGACTTTGGCGAACGTTTTTCATGCCCTTCTGCCTCAACTACCCTTTGAAAACAAAGCAGGTCATTATGACTTGAATTTACTTAGTTGTGATCCTTTAGAGTATGAATCGTTAGTACATTCAGCCCCCAGTCTTCTGGACTCCCACAGGTGCCAGAGTCCAAGGCTGCTTCGGGCTCATACAGGATGGTGTCGTCCCATGACACAGGGTGCCTAGTACAATGTAGATATGGCATAAATAGCTGTTACATTGTGTTTTGAAGGGAATAAGGGTGGGAGTGAAAAGCCTGTATATGTTGCACAGACACACATTTTTTCTGAATGTTTTCAGTCAAGGTTGGTTGTACCCATGAACACGGAGCCTGCAGACAGGGAGGGCCGATGCAGTTAGATAAACACTCAGCAAAGGTTATATCAGTCAGTGCTCACTAGAGACACAGACTTAATATAAGGTAGATAAGTGTGTGTTAGGATTTAGAAGGTGGCTTTCAGTATCCGCCTGTAGAGTCAGGTGTGGAAGAGTGGAGAGGACCTTCTGTGTGCTGGAGACCTGAAGGATCCAGGCAGAGGTCGAATGAGCTCACTGCAGAGTCCACACCAGGAGTCTGAAGAGTCTGTGCCAGAAGCCAGGAGACAACGTCCAAGGTGAAGGTAAAGACGGGAGCTCCCCAAAATGGAAGCAGCCTGCCTTCTGTTTCCCCTTTATTCCATTCAGGCTGCGATTCTGTTGGATGGTGCTGCTCACACCCAAGGTGAGCCTTACGTTGTCCACACCCACAACCATGCCGCACCAGTCCATGGGCTGATCTGGTACCGCGCACCCTTAGTCCCAGTATCACACACCCATGACCCCGATGCCTCCCCCAGCCCCACCTGCGAGCACGTGAGGCTTTGGGGGGCATCTAGATAGGAGCCAGGACGGCGGTGGACCCTCTGCATGGGGCTGGAGAGACTTGCAGCCCAGTGAGTTTCCCATAACTCAGCTACATGTCTGGGCAGCTGACAGTTTCTGGTTGAATTCTTGCCTTGTTCCAGGAAGCAGACCTTTGGGAAAACAAGCAACACACAGGGCCGTACAGATGCTTAAAATGTCCTGCATGCCATCGTGTCACTTGGCGTTCGCACTTCATTTAGTGTGGTCTTTGTGGTTCTCTCCTTGGACTTGGGTGCTGGATCACCCGATGAGGCAATCTTGATGCCTGGTGTGTTGAGGCCCCCGAGAAGCTGAAAGTGCAGCATCCTGTGGATTCCACAGAGCAGTGGCACAGCCTTCTCACCCCTGCTAGGGAAGACATAAAACACGGGTTTAGCTGCTGGTCCTTCCTACTCACCGGAAGTCCAGTGTCATCCTCATTTGTCTTTCAGGAAGCAAGGCTGGCTTCCAGCAAGTACCTGAGTACGGGTTGTACGTGAGGGTATTGTGCATTGAGTGGACTCAGGACGAGTGGACTCAGGACTCAGGTCCTGGGTCACTGAGGCCCATCCAGTGAGCAGTGGCCATTTCCAAGGCCATGGGTCCTGTAATAGGGTGGGAAGACGGCCTGTTGGGATGCCCAGAGAGCAGAGTGGAACTTTATCCAAATATGACAAGTGTGTCTAAGGAAATGAGAGCGAACACAGTCAGAGGGTGCCCTGGTGCCATCTTCATGGAGGTATTATTTGGAGATGAAAAAACACCTAAATATCCAAAGTAGACATTGGATTAAATAAATCACAGTGTATTTACGTAGTAGATTGCCATGCAGTCACTAAGAAGATGACAAAGAATGGTGATCTAGGGCCAAACCTAGTGACAAAAAACACATGTATAGGAAAATGCCTCTTGTACTTAATTAGTTAACATGTGTTTGAAAAAAATGGAAATGTATCGATTACAAACCATTAGCAATGGTGATTTTTAATAGTGTGTTGGGATTTTTGTTTTCTTTCCACTTTCCTGTGTTTACCAGTCTTCCTTCAATAGCTTAGATATCTGTCTTTTGATGAGAGAAAGTTATTTAAAATAGTAGTTCTGTGGTGGTTTTGTGAGTATGAATTGGCAAAGAGGGATGATCATGCCCCACGCTAAAAAACTGAACAATGAAAGAGGAAGATGTCCCGGGGCCAGAATTTATCTCCATTTTTCTCCTCTCTGAAATGTATAAAACACAAGAGACGCAGCGGTACAGATGGAGGTGTGAAAACTCATCGCAGTGTGATTTTTTGCAGCAAAATGTACCCTTAGCCAGTTGTGTTCTCACCCTCCTTTGGCTGGCTTTTCCTCTGGAATTGCTTCTTTGCTGGGGTGTTAATGGATTGGTTAATTTGTGAGCAACACTCCTAATTGTATTAAATCTCTACAACCTTATTAAGCGTTTGTGTGGGATTAGATCTGAGAGCCTGGGGAGCAGTGTGCCAGTGGCTGGAGGGAGGGTTGGCGGAGGGGGAGTCTCCAGGCGGACAGCGAGCCCGGCACTAATTAAGACCTCTGCTCCCCTGACCGCAAAGCAAAACCCCACTGCCAAGGGCTCAGAAGTTCTTAGGCACACATCAGTGTCCGTGCTTGTGTCTAAGTGCCCATTTAGGCAAGAACATGCAGGCCAGCCTGCTCTTTTCATTTAGATCTGTTGGGATTTACTTTTATTTGGGGTAAAGAAATAAGCAAGAATTAACAGTGGACCAAGAGCTGGACAGAAGCTCAGTCCCAGTGCAGCTGGGTGTGGGGGCCTTGGGTCTTTGGTGCACGGGCCTGGGAAGAGATGAATGTGGCCCTCAGGGACCTGGTCAGCTCCTGAGGGCAGGTAGTGAAGAGCAGGCGTGGCTCCCTGGAGGCTTCCCCTCTGGCCACTGCTGCTCACAGCCATTTCTCTTTCCACTTTGCTGTGCTGTGAGGCCGCCAGGGCTCCCTCCTCAATGCCACACAGACGAAGCCACCTGATTTGGACTTGCTGATTTCAAAACTGTGAGCTACAGAAACCTTCCTTTGTAAAGCTCTCAGCCTCAGGTATTTTGTTGTGGACTAATACAAAGGGTAAACATGGGGCAAAGAGGAAAAAGAGGACAAGGTGTCGGGGGTGCCATCTCATTGCCTTTCCATCCACAGGGTCAGCAGATGCATGGCGATGTCTAAGGGTGTCCTCACACATGTCCTCTCCTTTGCCCTGCCGGCCCGGGGTTTCTTCTCTCCTGCATGTGTCTGCCAGGGAGATAGGAGTGCTGGATTCCCACAGTGCCCTTCCAGGGCTCACTGCCGGTGATCTCACACCTAAGACCTCCCACTGGCCCCACCCCTGAAAAGCCTACCACTTCCTCATGTACCATGTCTGAGGACCAGGCCTTGGACACATGGGCCTTTGAAGCTGCTTGTCCAGGCCATAGCAGTGGGAATTGGAACAGGAAAGATAAATAAGCCTTTTGCTTTGGAGCCTTCACAGTGGGTTAAAGAAAGCATCCGAAGGCTCTTTCAGATTTGTGAGAGGAGGAAAAGGAATATGGCATCCAGTAGGACCTGGATTTCAACAATTTCTAGAGGTTTCCAGAAGGTTCCTTCTGTTCTCATCTGGTTTCCTGTCTCTCTCTAATGATTTAAACATTTCACATTGTTTTTCAGTCTGTTAAATGTATAGGATGTTTTCTGGAGTAAAAGTTCAGGGGTGGCTTAGTTAATAATTGCTGGGGTAGAGCCTGTTCTGCCTCTGCTTCTCCCCCCTTAATTGGTTGAGTATTAATAAACTCATGGTTTGTTTGAAGGGCACAGCAAGTTTTTAATGGTCTGACAGAAATTTCAGAAGGAAAACTAAAGAATTAACATAATAAATAATTATTGCTTGCAGGGTTTTTGTTGTTAAGATAATAAAATGTTAAAAAGCAAGCCACTTGAGCAGAGGTAATTGCCCTGACAGGCACCACCCCAGCAGCACCCACAATGAAGCAGCCCTTCCCCAGGCTCCTGCAGACCTGCTTCCCTGCATTATGGAAATGCACTTTTCCTATCAGCAGAGAAGAATGAAACTCCAGGCTTCTAATTAATCTTGGCTGACGTTTGATTTCATACCCAAGTTGAAGGCAAGAGGCGGGGGAGCCGCCGCCTCCCCACGTGCATGACCACAGGCGAATCTCTCCGTTAATGTCACATTGCATCTGCACGTCTCCCGGTGGCTGCCACATGTCAGTCATTAGTGCATTAGCAATCAGTTACGTCCACTTTCTCCCTGCTGCTTCCCAGTGTGAGGTACGGCCTTGCAGGAATTTTCCTTTGCAAGCCTTTAACCTTGAACCTCTGGATCAGTGACATCAGGATCTTGCTCAGATGCATGCTCTGCCCCTCCTCCCTGGCCTGTTGTGACTCTCAGCCTCTTGGTGCGGGTGGCCCTGTGTTCCAGGTTCCAGAGCTGGCCACTTCTGGTCCAAGGAGTCAGGAAGCAGTGGTAGAGCTGAGGTGGAACCGGGACTTCCTTGGTATTTGACCACATTTTCCTAAGTGGGTCAGAGAGTTCTCTGAGGATGCGGTTAAGTCCTTTCTCTTTTCTTCTCTAGTCTAGTTCCCATCATGTTAGGTAAGTTGAAGGTATTTTCAGCCAAGCAAGGGAAGAAAGTCTGAGTTAGTAGAGGACACGGTGGCCCAAGTTCCAGAGCACTTCAGTGGAGTGGCTTGCGAAAAGGTAAGACTGTGGCTGCAGCTGGTATCGGTGGAAGAGAGGGCTGCCCGGCAGCTGTGCTGACAGGGAAGGCGGGAACTGTACCATGAGGGCAGGCTGGCTTCTGCTCCAGGGCCCCCGCCCCGGCCACAGAGGGAGTGGTTTCTTCTGATGGTGACAGTGTTGCCATCAGGGTGGCAGCAGTGTCTGTAGCTTTCTATTTTAAAACCTATAAACTGAAGGACTTTCTTGAAACTGCTCTGTCAGAAGCTGAGCGTGGGGGCGTATGCCTGGGATTCTGGCTCTCGAGAGGCTGGGGCGGGAGGATTGCTGAGTTGGAAGCCAGCTGGGCCGTGCAGTGAGTTCGGGGCCAGCCGTGGACTGCATACTGCTGTATACACCACATACTGCCTGTCTAAAGAGGGAAAAGAAGCAATGCTGTGAGAGCAGTTCTGTGAGAGTTGATGATTTAGTTTAGGGGAGGTCTCGGCAGGTTGGACAGTAGCTTGTTTCCTGCTGAATTGTCCTCCTCGCCTGGGTCTCTGCCCAGGTCCCGGCAGTCAGGTCAGCGGAACTTGGACCGGGCAGCATCTGCAGAGGACCTGGAAGCACCAGGACACCAGGCCCTTGCACTGCTGGATGCCAGGCTGCATGTGAGCAGGAGCTGGGCCGTGCTTCTGGGTGCACACAGGGCTGGGCTGTGATCCAGAGCCAGCCACACTTGGTTCTGTGACGGAGATGGGTTTTGCTTGTCGTGTTCTGGAGCAGGTGTGGCCCACGAGCTGCCGTGCTGATGGAAAAGCGGCAGGGAGGCAGAGAATCGAAGCCTCTGTCCTGATGTGCTTCCAAGTAGGGGTTGGCTGTGGAATGCACTTACAAGTACAGTGGATCCTTGAGTTAGGACTGGCCTCACATAGGAGCAACTTTTTTTTTCCCCTTCTTGTCTTTTATTTGTCTTTTTTTTAAATTGAATTTATTGGTACATTCTAGGTAGAGAGTACAGTTACATTCATTACTGGGATCCTGTACCTTTACATGCCAGGTCTTGGTTCTCATTTTTTCCCCTTATCCCCACCCTCCCTTCACCCCCTCCTCCCCTCCCCACCTTCAAACACTTTAATTCCATTTTTACATTTTCTCATATTTTTTTCCTTTTCCCTTATTCCCCCTTCCCTATCCTTCTCACTGTCCCTACACCTTTGGTCCTTTTCTTCCTATTTCACATTGCTAATTGCCCTGTTAATATCTTGAGTACTATTTTAGTTTTTCACACCAGAGAAACTATTCGGTATTTGCATATGTGTGACTTATGTATTTCTCTTAGGAGTATATCCTCAAAATGTACCCATTTACCTATGAATGAATCGATTTTCTCATTCTTTATGGCTGAGTAGTATTCCATTTTATAGAAAAATCATATCTTCTTTATCCAGTTTCCAAGTGATGGGCAGATGGTATTTTAGTTTTTCACACCAGAGAAACTATTCGGTATTTGCATATGTGTGACTTATGTATTTCTCTTAGGAGTATATCCTCAAAATGTACCCATTTACCTATGAATGAATCGATTTTCTCATTCTTTATGGCTGAGTAGTATTCCATTTTATAGAAAAATCATATCTTCTTTATCCAGTTTCCAAGTGATGGGCAGATGGGCTGTTTCCAAGTTTTAGCTATTACAAACTGTGCTGCTATGAACATGGGTGTGCATATTAGGAGCAACTTTGTTTAGGCCGGAATTTTAGTTTCAATTTAGGTCCAAAGTGTTGAGTTACAATCTGAAGGCTGGGCTTTCCTGTGTGGGGTTCACTGTGAAACCCTGGGCTGGTGTCTGTCTAAGGACACTGAGACCTGCCTGTGTGCAGGAGAGAGACGTTGAAGGCTGTATAGAGGAGCCTGGGCCTCTGCATGACCCTGTGGTGGATGACACTGTCACTGTAGCAGAGTCCATGGCTTGCAGGTGGACACTGGTGATGCTGAGGAACCACTGGAGGAGCAGCCAGAGGAGCTGTCCGCAGAGGAACATCAACTTCTGGCCAAGCCACAGACAGTGGCAGCTGAGGGGCTTTCTGAAGAGGAGGGGGAGCATCAACAACCAGAGCAGCAAAGTTCTTCTGAGATAAAAGAAGTCCTGAAGAAATGGACATAGCTACAGACATTTGTAGACAGGACCCAGCCAGACAGAGGAAAAGCCAATCACAACATTCACTTGCTAATGACAGTGTCACATTTTATTACAGAACAGGGTTAAAGAAAAGACAGAAACAGACAGCCCTAGACCAGGTTTTAGTTCTGAGAAGGTTGAGACCTATTGAGCCAGAAACAGGTGCCAGTGAGCTACAGACTCTCCCAAGGAGAGAAAGGATGCCAGAGGGCCAGATTCCTGATGTTCTATGGAAGGGGACTCTCCTTCCAAACAGTAAGCCACCTCCATTCACCCTCCCTTGCTGCAGGCCAGAGATGCCAACTTGAATGGTGAGGACAGTAAGAAACTATTGTTTGTGGTAAACTAGGCACATTTTATAGCTCCGTGAATGCACTAGGAAAATTAGGTATTTCCAGTAAATTATGCATATTATGCAATGCTTTTTTATATGAAAAGGTCAGGAAAGGGTGCTTTGGGAGGTTCGGAGTGCATCATGGTGTTTCCATTATTTTTGATGGGAAAAATAGTCTTGACTTACAACCAGCCCTCGAGAACGAATTGAGCTCCTAAGTCAGGGGTTTACCGTATTAAAGCAGATTGACCTGGGGACACTGTGGCCTCTTCATTGGTTGTTTGAGGGTTCTGTCCTGGCATAGTGTGCAGCCATTGGGATCATGGGATGACGTGTATGAGGACATGGTGCCACGTCAGTGCATCTTGGGCCATGTCTCCTGCGATTGTCCTGCAGTGATACCTTGCGGGCAGCACCCAGACTCATGCAGTAACGCTGCTGTCTTTTGTGTTACGCTACTGTCGGTCACTGAAGGAGAACTCTGGGACTGCAAAATTGTTCCACACGGCCTCATTTGGGGGTCTTTGACCTGCTCTTCTGCTCATCTGGGAATAGTTTAATTTGTGCAGTGTCTGTGCAGAAGCCAGTTGGAGTTTCACTAATCAAGATGAGAATAAAACAACATGTAGCTCTGTGGTTTCTGTTTTGTTCTGTCTCAAAACATTGTTTTTTCAAAAAATAATCCCGTATTTTATTTTTTTTTATTTTATTGAGTTTATTGGTACATTTTAGTATACAGTACAGTTACATTCATTATTGGGATCTTGTACCTTTCCATGACAGGTCTTGGTAATCATCCCATATTTTAGAGACAGGGACCTCATCGGGGATGTGGTGGCTGTCAGAGGTGTGATCAGAAGGTACAGCTGTGAATGTTTATATTGAACAGATTTATTGCAAGAAAAGACACATTGCTATTAACTGCCCACGAAATGCTCCCCTTCACTTCAAGTGCAGACCCAAGGGCCGCCCACACTCTCTGGGAACCCTGATCCGCGAGCTCCCAGCATGTTGTAATGGAAGCTGAGCTGAGAGAGTGGTCAAGGTGGCGGTGGCCTGCACTTGTGGTCACAGAGGGGCCATCTGAGCACAGGGAGTCTGAGTGTGGCCATGGGAAGTGATTTGTCCCCTGGTTGGGCAGTTACCAATGGAGCAGCCAATGGTGTTACTCTTGTTTACACAGGGAGTCTGGATTTTGTGTGTGTGTGTGGTACCAGGGATCGAACTCAGGTCCTTGCACTTGCGAGGCAGGGAGTCTGGATTTTAATCGGGAGATGCAGGTAGGAAAGTTTAGATACTGTCCTGACCTGAGGTCAGCTTCCTTTTTCTCCCCAGTGTCAGGGCTCGAACTTAAGTAACAACAGTAGACTACCACTGAGTGACAGCCACAGCCCCAACTCATTTCTTTAAGGATTTCTTGGTACTAGAGTCTGTCCCCTCCCTCCCTCTGTCCACTCACTATAGTAATCAGCTTGGCCAGGAGGGTGGAGAAGCCAGTGACCATGCGTCATGGCTAACCTGGTGTGAGGCTGTATGTGAAGTGTTGGTTAAATGTACATCAGCATTGCACTTCTGCGAGATTTTGAAAAGCACACTATTTAAAAAAGCATATGTAGGGCTGGGGTTTAGCTCAGTGGTGCTGCTGCCTGCCTTGTAAGTGCAAGGGCCCGAGTTCAATCCCAGGTACCAAAAAAAAAAAAAAAAAAAAAGCATGTGAATGTGAGAAGAAAATGAGAATGTAACATAGGTGGAAAGATTCAAGATTCTTCCTTTAAAATTGTCCTGATAGAGGCAAGATTGAGTGTCACAGCATTGTAGATAACTCCACTTAGCATTTGTGAACAGTATCAGTGAATTTTCAAAATGCATTGCATCTGGAACAAAAGGCTATTTCATATTTTCAAAAATGGCTTGAATACAGAGTTCTTTTTCCTCCATTCTTGGGGACCAAACTGGGGGGTACTCTATCACTGATTTACAACTCCTGTTTCTTTTTAAAATTACTTTATTTTGAGGCAAAGTCTAGCTAAGTTGTCCAGGTTGACCTTGGACATGTGATCCTCCTGCCTCAGCCTTGCCTAGTAGATAGGATTACAGGTGTGAACCACCCTACCCAGTAGAAACAGTCCTTTTGAAATTAGTGAGAAGATTTGGGTATAATTTTAGACCAGATTCTTGAATAATACAAAGATCCGCTTATTACAAAAAAAAAATTATTCTTACAACTACAACAAAAGGAAATTCTTTTTATCTTATTCCAAGTAAACATTGCTTGGTATTTCTTGTTTTGGAGCTCAGAATTATCAAGACAATCTTGGATTTCAAAAACTCAGAGTGTTTATTGGCAGCAGTAGTTGTCTTTTAGTAAACAGCGTGGCTCCAGATTATGATCCTGTGTTTATATAACTGAAGTCTGAGTTAAGTGCCTGTGACTGTATTTGCAGTTGCACATACTTTCATAGGAATGAACACAGCATACTTCTGAAGTTAAGATGAACATGTTTGACACGCACTGACACCTCCACCTCTCAGAGCGATACGTTTATTGATCAACTACTCCAGGCTCAGCTCAGTGCTCAGGTTCTTGGGATGGGGAGAAGCCAGACGTTAGGTGATTGGAGAGAATCTTCCAGAAGTAAGTGACTCTCTTTAAAGCAGTGCTAATCTGATGTTCTTTTATGACAGGGTTCCCAACCAGAGTGCAGTTTTGCTGCATTAATAGTACTGTCAGTGTCAGCACTTTTCTTGGGAGAAGTGTTTTGCTTATTCAACTTTTGCTTCCTGTTAGATTCTTTCTCGGCTAAACAGTACTGTTGTCTTAGATTTGCTTGTTTTTAAATTTTTTTGGACTGGCTTGTGGCCTGAGAATTCAGTTTCTATTTTTTTTAAAGCCACTTAGAATAAACAAGCAAATGTGTGTCCCCTGGTACAGTAGCCAATTTAAGATGATTTATACTCACTTAGCAATAAAGTCTCATTCCTAAAGGATACGCTTGAGTGGCTGGAACTCTGCAAACGTTAAGACACTAATATCAGGCTTTGGGCCAAATGCATATATTCTGTCTCACTCCGATTTCTGCCATTTCAACGTACACCGTGGCCTTCTGTGGTATGTATTGTGTTAGTCCTTAGGATTTGTGGTATTCAGGCAGGCCAGAGATGATTCGCAAGTGATTCTTTAGATGCTACTAAGGTTTTGTAAAAGCAAGTTATTGTTAAGAGCTGGTGAAAAAACAAACAAAAACCCAAAGGAACTTTGAAGACTTGATTAGAAAAGATGTCTTGTTGTCCTTCATGTTTTGAGATAAGGCCAAAATATTTTTAAGTTGTCATAGTTTAAAACATAGTTGTCAAGTTTAAAATTAAAAAAAAAAAAAAAAAAGTCTCAGTGCTTTGGATGGGTTGAATTAGCAGTTTCCAGCTGAGCTGCCAGAGATGGAACGTGGAGATGCTGGGAGCCTAACACCGGTCTGTCCGAGTAGTCTCAGATGAGCCTTCCAGCTGCCTGTGAAAGTGCAGGTTTGGTAGCCGGCCCTGCATGAGAACTGTCTGATCAGGATGCCTGTCTTCCTCCCGGGCCGTGCTGCAGCCTCGACTCCTCTCCTGGAACATGGCTCCCCAGCTCGTCCCCTGGCACCGTCTGAGCTGCCCCCTGATGCAGCAGTGCCTCTGTACCTAGGGGCCTACCCCGGTGCTCGCATAAGTGCAGCGACACACACCAGGCTCTGGACTCCGCGGGCGGCAGGGGCCTCTCTGTGTACCTGTGCTGTGCCCTTGTGCCTTGACCTTTCCCCTGGCAGCCAGATGCAGTGGCGCCCTCTTCCCCAGGACCTCCTCCTCTTCCTGTGCTGTCTTATCACCTGCACTGCCCTGTTCCCTGAGTGTTCTGAGTGCTTCAGCCAGGCCTCCTTCCTGTCCTCATCATGGTAAGGCAGTAGGGGAGGGTGGGACTCTGGGGCCCGACCTCCTGGGCCTGAAACCTGGCTCCCTTTGCAGCTATTGCTGGGGTGGGGGTGTTGTGTAGTCTTTCCGAGCCCTGAATGTGTCCTGTGCAGAGTGGGGAGTACAGGGACTGGCCCAGGCTGTGGCCGAACATGCAGGGCCTGCGCCATGGCTGCATCCCTCCTGTGCAGCTCCCAGAAACCTATGGGGTGGGTTGGCCTCCTATTCCCCAGGTTGTCTTGTGCGTGTGTCTGGTGGAACTGGCCTCGCTGCACCGCGTTCTGGTGGCCTGTGCCTCTGAAATATATCACACGACCTCAGTGATTCAGAGTCCGTGTTCTCCTGGCTACCACACCGTGCACTCCCTAGTCCCCCGTAGCAGGCTATGTCCTGGCTCTGCTCCTCCAGCTGCAGGATGAAGCTGTGGGCTGCTGCTCTGGGTGGCACTGGGAACTTGGTGGTCTTCTGCACCCCAAATTCCACGTGTTCCCCCATGTGTTCCCCCAGGGGTGCTGTGTCTCCAGCACCACTGTGCTGCCCTGGGATGTGCTGGGCCAGAGGACATCGCCTGTCCACCTGCAGGAGTGCTGCGCGCTCAGAACGAGCTCGCCACCCAAGAAGCCAGGCCCCAGCACACAGTGGAAGAAGATGGCCAGCCCGCGGAGGCCCCTCTGCAACGGCTTCCTACAGCAGAAGTAACTCATCCAGGGATATGCCTCCTGACAGAGATAGAAGGCAGGTCATATGTCCGAATGTCTGTTTCTGCAGGCTGTGCAGTTTATAAAGTGTCACGGATCCTAAGTCCAAGTGCCAGGCAGGTTTTCCTCCCCTTAGTGGTTCCTGCAGAGGTGCGGACCCAGCTGTGGAAATTTCTCTCCCTTTTATTTCTTGCTCTACAAATCACTGATTTCCCCTGGAGTACTCATCTTCCCAGGGGCTTCTGTAACAAGTGACCACAGACTTACCGGCTTCAAACAACAGACATTGAGTCCTGTGCATTCTTCTTGAAGGTGAGGAGTCTGAGTTCAGGGCCCTGGCAGTGCTGCACTTATAGGGGCTCCGTGCCCACCTCCCAGTTTCACGGGTTGCCAGCCTTCCGTGGGGCCTTGGTGTGCAGTACACCACTCCAGACCTGCCTGGGTCTTTCCATTGCCGTCTTTAAGTGTCTCCCCCTCCCTCCTCCCTCTCTCCTTCTCCTTGGGCAGTACAGAAGAGTGAACCTGGGGTCTTTGCCCTAAGCTACATTCCCATCACAACTCCTTTATCTATTATCTATCGGTTTTTTCCCCTCCCTCCCTCCCTTCCTTCCTTTTCTTACCTTTCTTTGTTTTTATTCCTTTCTTCTGTCTTTCTAACTGCCAAGATTGGGCACAAACTTGTCATCCTCCTGCCTCAGCCTCCCAGAGTGCTGTAATTACAGATGTGTCTACTACCATGCCTGGCCCTGTGTATTGCTTTTAAGGACCTTTGTTGTTGGATTTAGGGCCTTCCTGTGTAAATGATTACCTCCCTCTTGGAATCTTTAGTTTCATCTGAATGGACCTGTTTCCTAATTAAGACAGCATTTCAAGTTCCAGAGATTAGGACTTGATGTATTCGGTGGACAGTTGACCTGTGATGCTGTGTAATAGCAGTGGGCCTTATCCTGTCAGTTAGTCTCACCAGTTTTATAAGCTAATTTCAAGTCCATTAATTTTCATGATCTGATTGCTGCCAGGGAGTTTTCATGGGGAGTGCATGACAGCTCTTGAGGCAAGTCTTCAAACCGGAGTGGGCCAAGGGCTGTGGTGTCATGGCTTGCTCTGAGGAGGAGACTCAGAGTGGAGCTTGGGCGGCTCGCGAGGTGGGTCTGCCTGGCCATTTGGTGACAGAGCCAGTGGTGGGCCCCTGGGGGTCAGGTGCAGAGCAGCGCTGCAGAGCATTGGCCTTGCAGCAGGGCTGGCAGGGGTGGGGATGTCCTGGTTTCTTCCTCTGACTTGGAGTGAGACCTGGGCCAAGGGGTCCATGGCCTAAGCCTGACTCAGCCTGGCTATATCTCAGGACTCTACAGGGAGAATCTTTGCTGAGGGGAGCATGAGAGGCTAGCAGAAAGCTATGGACAAGGATTTGGTTGGCTTTGACGGAATCAACACTGATTGTGTGTGTGGGTGTGTGGGTGACCCGGGAGTTTGAACTGGAGAGATCTTCATAAGGAGCAGTGGAGCTGTAATGCATGGCACAGATGTTAAAGGGATCTGTTTCCCACCAGTCCTTCCCCGGCACTATGACCATATAATTTTAAAAATAAACTTTGCTTATTAGTGCTTCCAATCATTTAAATATAGCTTTGAATACTTGCCATTAAAATATTAGGAGGAGGAAAAGGCATTGTGAAATATCTGAGAGCTGTTTCACCGGAACCGTTTTGGTGACCCTCCTTCCTTTGGACCGCCCCCGAGGCTGTCCTCCGCCATAGAATCTGTTAGGTTGAAACTTGGTTCAGAACCTGAGAGTCCCTTCCTGCAGCTTGTGGCAGGAGATCTGTAACCCTTCTCTGTGGAGCGAGTGTGACTTGGATGTCTGGGAACCGGGGCAGGCACCTGTGGGCCTGGGGTGGGACCTGTCCTTCCCAGGGAGGGGCTCTGTGTCCCTTCCTGTGTGCTGAGCCACAGGGGGATCTGCCTGTCTGGGGTCTGCTGATTCCGTCTCCGCCTCCTGTGTCCTTTCTGGCTGCTGGCTGGTAGCTTTGGCTTTCAGCCAGGCAAATCTGCTCTCCAGTTCAGAATCAAGACCGGTCCCCTTCCAGGGGTCTTGTTGTGGCACACAGTCTCCTGTGGAGGTCAAGAGGCTGTGACTCTCAGTGGAGCAGTGATCCTGGCACCTGCAGCAAATGCGTGCTCAGGCCAGAGCATCTTCGCTGTGAGCGTTAGGCCACACCATGGGATCTCTGGTCAGTAGCTGCCTGGGATGCGCGGCCTCCTAACCTCATTCTGGATGAAAGGGCGTGAAGTGCCTTACAGACTTGACGCCAGGCTACTTATTTATGAAATCATCACCTGATATCAGATATGTCGATCCTTGTCCACCAGATGCATGAGAAATAATTTTCAGCACAGGTATTGATCAGGCTGGTTACCAAGAATGGAGCCTGATCCACTTACTCTTCTGAGATTTACTAAAATTGACTCTCTTTGGGAGACCGAAAAAATCATCTAGGCTGCGAATGAGTTGTTCCAATTCTTTTCATGCCTAGCAAGGTTTCAGGCTAAATTTGGGCCCTCAGGAGACAGATTTAGGGCCTGGCGGGTCGAGAGCGAGATGCACGGCTTGCTGGCCACAGGCCGGAACGTGACACAAGAGGTAAGGCTGGAGTTCGTGGTGGGGTCTGGATGTGGCTGCTGCTTTGCTGAAAAAACCACAGCAATACCAACCCGATTGATGGAAAGTGTGTGCTGCAGTGAGGAAAGCAGAGGCTTTGTGCTGGAGGGAGCCCAGGGAGTCTGGGCACCACAGCCGTGCCTGGGAATGCTCCTTTCAGTGCCTGGGACTCTGGAGCCGTTCTGGCCACAGGGGAAGGTTGCAAGTGGGCTTGTCTGGTCCGGGGACGTCAGCGAGGCCATTTCTGAATGTGGGAGGAATGCGTGCTGAGGAGGAGCAAGACACAAACTGATTCCCATCAGCACCTGGGGTGTAAGTTGTTGGCGGTGACTGTACTCAACTACCCATGCGGGGTTTGGCTTTGGAAGGATGTCAGGGAGTGTCCTGTCCTCTGATGCCACCCGCCTTCCATGGAAATTCTGGGAGGGGCGTGCCATGGGCTGGGCACTCCAGCCATGATACGGACTGCTCCTTTGATTTAGTTTGGATGGTGCCACATGGACAGCCTGCTACTCCGTTTTTGGTGTGGACACCGCTCCACAGTTGCCATCCCCTGAGGCTGTCATAGTGAGTGAGAACCCTGTCTTAGAAAAACAGTGGGCTGGGCATGTAGCTCAGTGCAGAAGCCCTGGGTTTAATCCCCAGTACCACAGCATAGAAACAAAAACTAGAAAAGTGGCTGTCATAGTCATCCAGAGTAGTTTTGGCCTTTCTCTTTTGGTGACAATTTGGTGCTCTTGGAATGTTGAAGAAAGTTCCAGTGTAACACACATGCATTTTTAGTGGGATTAACCAAGTCAGTTTTGCCCAGCAGACCACTAATGCGTATCATGTAGTAGAGAGGCTGTGCTTATATAAAATTTCAACACTAAAGTCCTAGAACCTGGTTGTTATCCCCCTGTCATTTTTTATTTTAGAAGTCAGTGTGTGTCACTGACCCCCTTTGCAAGCACGCTGCATAGCAGAAAGTCTCCAGGAGTGTAGACCTTACAGCACGTGCATGTTATCTTCTTTGGTGGACTCAGAGCGGAACCAGGGCCTCCTGGCTGGTGCGCTGGCTCAGGCCTGACCCCTTGCATGCTTCAGGACTGGTCCCTGGCTGGTGTGTGTACTCACTGGGCTGGAAGAGTCTTTGTTCACCTGAGGTGTTGCCCTCAGGAAGCTTCCCGTTGCTCAGCACGTGATATGCACACCCCACTGCAGGGTGAGGTGGTGGGGTGACCTGGGAGAAGTCTCCTGTGTCACCTCTTAGCTCTCCAAGGCAAGTCCTCTTGCTTGGGCACACACCCAAAATGCTTGGAGCTATCAGATGGGCCTGGTTCTCACCCCCAGTAACAGGGCAGGTGGAGGCTGTGGCTGGGCACCAGGAAGCATTTCTGGGTATGATCTGAGCCTGGAAATGGGGGGGCAGGAAGCTCTCTGGAGCCCGCCTGAAAGGTAGGCAATCCCTTCACCTGCCCTCTGTACCCCAAGGTAGGCAGGAGCAGGCCGAGCCCTTTCCCAGGCTGATGTTGGGGTGATTGCTTTGCCTTTCTGCTCTACCCCACCCCACCCACTGTGGCCCAAGACCACAACATTCAGAGGCCCAAGATCAGAGTGGGAACTCAGCAGGCCTAAGGCCGGCTCCATCTCAGCACTGCACAGAGCAAAGAAGAACTGGTGAGGGGCAGGGCCTGGCTAAGGCCAGTAGCTAGAGAGTCAGTGCCTCCTCATTCCCTGGCCATGGAGGTATAGGGCCACTCAGAGGCCAGGAAAGAGGAGGTGTGGTTGCCCTGGGAGGGGTGCCAGGCCCTGGGTGTGTGGCTGCAGCACACAGCTCTGGGGGAGATTCCTGGCTAGCACCATGCGGAGGATGCAGGTGCCGGTGTGTGGAGCTGCGAGGAGTGGAAGTGTCCTGTCTTCACCCAGAGTCCTTGTGCAGCTCAGTGGCATCCCAGCTAATGCACCACACCTGGAGTATAGGTGTGACATGCTCAGGTGTGCAAGACGGCCTCTCTGGAGACGGCTGCTTTGGGTCAGCAGCCTCGGAACAGACCACAGCTAACCCTCAGGAGCCAGTTTCTTGGCTTCCAGTTTTTTTTTGTGTGTGTGTCCCTTTGGGTGGGGTTTCTGTGTTGCCCAGGCTGGTCTGAAATTCTTGATCTCCTACAGTCCTCCTGTCTCAGCCTCTGGGGCTCTGGGACCTCAGGCGAGTGCTACCAGCCCCAGCTGTGTGTTCCGGTTTCGAGAGCGTGCCTTCTCGCGTGACATCGGTTAAACAGCAGACCCTCTCTGCACCTCACTGAGCGTGATATTCATTAATAAATTGAGCGCTGAGGGCAAGTTGACCAATTCCCAGCACCGGAGACGATGCGGCAGAGGATGCTGTCAGCACTCAGAACCCGCTCTGGATGGGCAGCTTCAAGTTGCAGCAGCCGCTCATTGCTGAGAGGTCACTTTCCTAAAATAGGAACCCAATGGCTTAGGTAAGCGTCGTTGCCTTCCTCAGAGCACGGGCCATCCTGCAGCAGCCGCCCGTCCCCGACACGAACCCGGTTTCCCCGGCCCCGCCGGCTCTGTGGAATCCTGAAGGACACAGAGGGTGGACACTGTGGCAGCACTCGCTTGCAGCTGCTCCTGTGGTGGCCTTGTAGGGACATCAGACTCTCCTGCTGGACACACTCTTCCCGCCACCTGTCACAGTAATGTGTGAGCCTGGGGCCTGCCGCTCCCTCCAGGAAGAGAGCAAGTTTCTCCTGATCCTTTAATCGCATTTTTGTGAACAGTTCTGGGTGCTGCTCTGTAAACAACTGCATAGGGTATTTTTAGTCTTTCTCCTAGAAACGCGAATTGGATCTCTGGAATCCATGTGAGTGAGCTGTGTTGGTCTCTGCAGTAAGCCAAGGTGGTCTGGCTCTTTCCACCTGGGGCACCGCATTTGTGTCTACACAGCCATGGAGAAGTCCAGACATCTCTGGGTTTTGCTTCCACCCTGGGGCTTTGGGAAGAAGGCACGGATTTGGACTTCCCATAGGGCGCTGCTCTGCTTTCCAGTCTTGAGCCCTGCTGATGGAGTGTGCCTGGGGCGAAGCACACCACCCATGGGCGGAGTTTCTGCTCTGGCAGCCTGGGACCTGGGAAGGAGTCTGGGCTTAGGGCTGGGAAGAGCCCTTCTCGCATCAGAGCAGACGCAAGCCTGGAAACATCTGGAAGACTCTGCGGGCACAGCTGTCCCTGTGCATCCCCTTAGGGCTCAGATCAGTGGCAGATGTCGAAGTTAGCAGTCTGGGACGCCCTCCCTGATTCCTGTGTTCTCCCCCAGGGCAGCTCGAGCTATTATTAAATGATTACACATACTTGTTCATTCCTTCCTAGTGTAGACTTTCTAGCTAATGTCACTGGAAGCTATATATAATTCTCTTGTCCTTGGTTAATGCTCCTAAGATTTTCCTGCCCAGCCTTCCCCTTCTCCTGGGGTCTTGTGCTCCTGACATTATGGTGAAATTTGTCCTCCTGTTCTCTGTGTTGCTGTACGTGAGGAGGGGTCCTTGATGATAGAGAACGGCCACTGTCTGCTAGGGATGGTGACATGGTCGGTCCTAGGATGGCTGGCTGGGGAGCAGTCCCTTCTCAGAGTCAGGTTCCTCTTCTGTAGACGTGGGTCATGGCACAGTGGTGCAGTCAGGAGGGGAGGCCCGTCGCTGGTACATAGACACGGAACCGCAGTTTAGAATGTGTCTGCGCACGCATCCACCTGGCCTTTGCCTCCCGTCCCCACAGCCCTGCACCCCAGCATCCTCTTCAGCTGAGGGGAAGCACGATTTCTGATCAGTCTGCAGTTAGGCAGGATGGCTCCACAGAGGTGAAACAGTTGTCCATGGCCTCATCAGGAGGTGGGAATCTTGCAGGTGAGGGATGCTTCTCTTCCCCTGCCCTTGGTGGTGAGTTATGCAGATTCCTGGGCAGTTCCTGTTGGAAGACCCCAAACAGAAGACTTGAACTGATACGTTAGCATTGGGGGCTGGGAAGGCAGAGTCTAGAAGTGGTAATTCTATTACAAACATCGAGGAGCTTAACCTGATGTAAGCATTTGGCAGTTTATACATGTATTGAACTATGTAGATTTTTATTTTATGTATCAGCTAGTAAATATAGTAAATCAGTACAAACACACACAAAGCCAACGAGGAGATGTGTCAGCTGCAGGGCAGGAGAAAAGAAAAACTCTGCTGAACACTTTGAAAACCTGGGCATAAAGACTCCTTGGTGGAGAAGCCTTTGATACTAACCTTGGAATTGGGGCAAATTGACAAGAGCAGCTTGTTGGATGAAATTGGTGGGTTTTACATAGTTCTAAATGCAGTTTTCAAAGTTGGGTTCCCATGGTTACTCCCAGGCAACACGAGTTCTCTATAATTTACAAACTTTTTCATCTGGATGTCTCGGGCAGCCTGCATCTTGTGGGTCGAACACGCCTATGTTGTAATAAAAATACATATTTAAAAAGGAAGGTTAGTTACTTTATATACATGAACGACCTCATGTATTTTACATGGGGTCCAAGGCAACCCCTTTTCCTGTAGTGTGGCCCAGGCAAGCTAGCAATATCCAGGTGCAGGTTGGATGTGTACCTAAAGTGATATTTTAAAAAATCAGGTATAATTTTGTAAAACAGTTTTTTTCTTATTTTAAGTCAGTGTTTCTCAAACCAGGTTCTCCTAGAAACCCTTAGTCATTCCTTGGGTATTTGATAATTCTTTCTCCTCAGAATTTTTCTATTTCTTTAAAAGTTTATTCAGCTTTGAGAAACACAGGATTCGAGACAGGTTGAGGTGAATAAAATCATAAGTTATGTGTATTTCTGTCCTGTGTTTGGAGTAATGTTTTCATTTTCAGTATCTTTTTATTCAAGAAGAGAAAGTCCTGGCAGGCACAGTGTGCACGCCTGCAGAAGCATGTGGGTGTGCATGGGCATTGACGTGTGTGACTGGTCACCTGTCGCCATGCTTCTGTGTCCCTCGTGCTCTGCTCTGAGTACATGTCCTGACTGTGTATGGACCGTGCTGCTATGGGGTTGGCTCGTTCTCAGGTGCTTTTAAGCACAAGAGATCCTGATTCTGCTGGAAACGTCTCCCTGCTGCTTTTGAACTGTGTTGGAGGCTGATGCCTCGGTTGTGGGCTTCTCTCATGGTGACCCCTGCTGACCAGTCCATTGCCCCGTCTCAGCACCTGGGAATCTTGGTTCAGATGACAACAACCTCTGTTTGAAATGTTTTTGTCTGTTTATGTAAATCCCATTGTACTGTTGGGACTGTTTGTAGCCCTCTTGTGAACCCAGAGCCACTATAATGAGAATTGGGACTTCTAGTCAGGGCCCAAGGTGGGCCTAGTGAGGCAGAGGCTGGCGATGTCCCCTCCTTGGAGTTCCTGCTCACCTTCACTGCCGGCTTCGTCCTCACCTTGTGTAGGGGCAGGAACTGGGCAGGAAGGCCTGGTAAGACAGTACACAGCTGGCCAAGCTTGCAAAAAAGGTGGGCTGACTTCCAGCAGAGAGGGAATGGGGTTCCTTCCGAGTGTGTGCTTCTCACGTGCCTGCCTGCCTTCCTCTCCACACATAGCCTGTGCTCAGGACGCAGGCCCGCAGGGTGACATCTCTGACAGTGCCGTGTTGCCTGGCCTCGGAATGCTGTGTCCTGTCTGTGCTTTGTCTCTGGAATGTATATTTTCTTTGGGTGGGGAGCATTGCCCCCTATGAAGAGGGAGAGATCTTTGCTTATGGCTTCTGAGGACAAATAGGGGATTCTCAGCCTAGGTGCCTGTGATCGTACAGATACATCATGGACATCATGTGTCCAGCTGTCTTGCAGGAGCGTGTCCTGGAGAAAATGTTGGAGACTGTTGCATTCAGCCGCTGCCCTGGCCATTCATGCCTCTGAATGACTCTACACAGTTTAATCCTTGATTATATTTTGTTTCAGCCACTTTTGTTTCACCTGATAAGTACTTTGTGAATAATGCACATAGCTGCTCTTGAATTTATTTCTTCAAAGAAACTGAAAATACCCTGAGAGCAGGGGCCGTGTTGCCCATGTAGTTAGTGACCAGAACAGAAGTGCTTGGCTGATTCCAGTGCCAGGGAGCGTGGCCTTTGGGATTCCTCTCCAGGGAGAGCAGATTGCAGCTGTGCTCTAGTAGCTCAGCTCCATTTGTAGTTGAACCAGGTAGACACGCTGTAATATTGCCTAGAAGGAAAAGATCCAGTTGAATGGAAATCTGTGCTTTTCCTGGTAACATTTATAACTTTATTTGGGCTGCATAACAGTGTTGGGAAAAGGAAGACAACATGTTCATGATTGAGTGGGGACTGCTGATTTGCCTGTGTAGGAGAGGGGTCTGCAGATGGTGAGACCTCTCAGACAGGAAGAAGAGACTTTTCCTGCACCCTGCCTAGAGGAGTTTAGGGCGCGTGTCGGAACCAGAGAATGTGTGAAGCGGGATCCAAATCAAGCCTGCTGGTTGTTCACACAATGTAACGGTGGTCGTGGAAATTTATGTAAAGCATCAGCTCGGTGCAGAGCGGCACAAGCACAGGCCAGACTTGGGTTGCCATAGTAATATGGCCACAAAGGGCAATGCCTCCTGGAATGCAGGAGCCAGTGGTTTGCGTGCTTCCAGAGTGCCAGCTTCGATGGCAGAAGGAGGTGCTGGAAGCTTGATTCCCCGCAATCTTAGATCATTTAGAAGTTCAGGAACTGAAGGATTATTGGGGGTGGGTGTTTGTGAGTGAGGTGATTAGAGCTTCTTATAAGCCTGGAAGTTGGAAGTGAGTGAGAAGTGACCACAGAATGAGAGAGCCCCTCATAACTGAAGGCTGTCTTTGTTGTCAGAGAGTTGGACCAGTCGCCGCAGCTGGTCCAGTTGATACCTGAATTTTGTCAGCCCAGCCAAACCCTTGAGATGTGTTTGTTGCCCTGTCCCGCCTCACACAGAGGGCTCGGCCAGTGCAGCTCTCCTTTGTCCTTGGGACACTGTCCGCCGTGCTGATGGGGGGTCATGGTCTTGAGACGGACCTGCCCATGCTGTCCTCTCCAGCATGGCCCTTTGTGTCCTGTCCGGTGGCTTTTGCAGGCGGGGTTCAAAGAGTTGTTTCTCATTCCAGGGAACTTAGAAACAACTTTACTCTAGCAACTAATTTTATAAGTGTCGTCAGATTTTTTTAGGAGGGATGATGAGTTTTTAACTTTTATTCTGGGTGAGAGTGGAGTTAAGAACTTAAATGAGTCCTTTGTGACTCAACGTGGATCATTCACTTTGGGGAGATGGTTTAATTTTGCTAAAAAAGCGAAAAAAAGTCATTTATATAATTAATTTTAATTGTCCTTTTAGTGCAGCAGTAAGCAGAATCTGGGAAGAAAACAGTCCCCTGATCTTGTACTGTGAGTGGTAGGGATGCTGTCATTGCTAGTGTATTTTCCAGGTTGGTGTTTGTTAGGAGTGGTGCTTGTGTTGTGGCCCCCACTGCTTAAGTCGGTTTGTTCTTAGTAAATCTCACAGCTGCAGCAGCAGGATGTGGCTCCCTGGGTCTTCCACCATCACCCTGACCTGCTGGGCAGAGCCACAGCTTCGTTGGGAGCAGGAGGGCTGTGGCCTGGGGGAGAAGGCCTGGATTTATTTCCCCAGTGTTGAAGAATGAGGATGCAAATTGTTCAGCCCCTCAGGCTACACCCAGAGGCTGTCCCTCTGTGGCTGGCACCCTGCAAGAGTGTGTATCCAGGGCAGTGCTCTTTGGAAGTCTCTTCTCATAAAATAATCTTGGCCTGTCAGGTTTTTCTCTGAATGTGTAAAGCATAACCTGTCGATAATTGCTTTAAATTTCTTTTCTTCCACTGCCACGGAGCTGCAGGACCTCATGGACAAAGCTCATCAGCCTCAAGCCAAGTGACCCCCTGAGGCTTTGCGTCCTTCAGCGAAGGGCTGGCTTCACCTGGGGAGCCCTGAAGGAGGAAGAGTGGGGCAGGGCCAGCAGGGAGCTTTCTGCCCTTCCTTGGAGTTCTCTCTCCTTCAGCTGCAGACACCACAGAGAGATCAGAGCCAGAGAGAGGCCATGCAGGTGGGGTTGTGGATGCAACGAGAGAAGGTGTGAACCCTGGCGGAAAGCAGAGGCCTGGAGAAGGACTCACTTGTGCGGCTCCCAGGGCACCCCTTTCCTCGAGCCAGCCATGCTTTAAAGACGTCTTGGGTGTGGGAGAGTGCAGGGTCCTTCCTCTCCGGGGCTGCGCTTTGTGGGTCCCAGGCACCCACTGAGGGCAGCACCGACCTTGTCTGTGGCACAGAGTCCACTCCGAGAGAGCGTAACCTCTGTGACCGGACATGTTCTGTCTCAGCTATTGTTGAAGTCTTACTGTGCCTTCTTTCTACATCAGGCTACCAGAGTCGGTGCACACGGGAAGCAACACATGCATGGCTGATATGATCCACTGTTTGTAGCAGTGCTGAGAGCCTTGCGGGGCGTTGCGTTCTCTGTGGATAAGGGGGCAGCTGGCTTCATCTTCTCAGAGTTGACCGCTATTCCTAAAGCTTCATCCGTTTCTTACTGTAATGGGAGTGCAGTTTGTTAAAGACAATGCAAAACATTCTAGCAAGTAGAGCACCGCACACACTGGAAGCCAGCACCACTGGCAGAACTGCGAGGGACATGATGGAATTTGAAGGCAGCCATTTTCGAGAGGGGGTCCTTGCTCTGTGGCTCTTTTAGGACTGGCTGATCTCGTGGAGGGGTGCTTGTGCCTTGTGCATCAGGGAGCTGTGTAGCAGTGTCATCCATGTGTTGTCGGAGTGGACTCCTCTTTCATGATCCATTCTGAGGGATATAAAGTAAGTTTTGCATGGAAAATTTTGATTATTGTCATGGAAGGTGTTTGAAGCGAGAGGTTTAACCAAGGCATTGAGCAGTTTTCTTACTGAAGGTCCCTGTGTTCTCTGTGTGCTCCTGCAGTGGTTGCAGAGGGTTCTGTATCCAGGGACCCTGGGGTGCAGGTGCCCTCTGGGTTGAGTGCTGGAGTGACCGGAAGCAGCTTGGCGGGGTCTGCGGGAAGGCTGGTGCTGTGGGTGTGGGCAGAGAGGAGGGCGGCCTGGGGCCCTTTTCAAAGTTGACCAGCTTGGCTAGGAGGAGGAGCTGATGAAGAAGGGTCTATGTGATGGAAAGTGGTCAGCCTTTGTCCAGGGTCCGGACTCACTTTGGAGTTCATTCTTCTGCTCAGCGACCCGACTTTCACAGAGGTGAGGCTTCTCTCCCAGTATCAGGCCCTCCCCGTTCCGGGCAGCAGGAGGAAATGGGGCTGCAGTTGGCCCCTGTCCCGAGCATGTGCACGCAGCTGCAGGTCTGCACACTGACCTGGCCCGGGGGCAGCCCTCAGCCTTGCCAGTCCTGGACCCTTCTTGGTGCGGCTTTTGAAGAAAGGTGCTGTGGCTTAGGTGTGTGTTCTGTGTCCCTAAGAGTTCTGGAGGCGTGGCTGGGCCTGGTGCAAGGAGAATGGGTCACAGGCCCTCAGAAGGGCTCCATGCTGCCTTCTGGATAGGTTATGCTAAAGCCAGGCTACCTCATGTGCAGGAACTCTCTGCCCATGACTTGTCCCCTTTCTGTGTCATTTCTTGCCAGGTCACCTCTGCTGGGCCGTTGGGGTCTTCTGGCCATCAAAATTGTGGAGCAGGTAGCCCAGTGTCCTCTATGAAACATACAGCCTTGGGTGTTTTGTTAGAGCCCCTGAAAATGCTGGGTTCTGTCTTAGAAAGGACCTGCACTTCTCTGTAGACTTGGAGCCTGGCTGTCAAACCACTCCTCATCCCTCACTTGTGGGCACCTTTCCTCCGTCTCCTCTCCAAGGCTGGTTTCCTGGTCAGAGGTCCCTGGAGCGGCAGCAGCCTTGGCGTGGCCCCTGTTCCCTCCTCCTGCCTGTGCTGGCTTCTAGGAGAGGGCTTGTTGGCAGGGCCTGTGTCTCTCCTGTCTTCCCTGGGTCCCTGGCCCAACCCAGTGCAGAGTGGTGTAGTGATTCCACCGGGGAGGCTGGGCTCACTGTGTGCTCCTCCTGAGCCAAAGGACGGCTGAGGCGCTGTGAGGAACGCAGCAGGGTGGGTGCCTCCAACACAGAGGGCCTGGCAGATAACGTGATAAACTGACCTCTCCCCACAACAGGATATGCGGAGCCCGGCAGCCATGTCTACCCTGAACCAGGGCCTTCTTCCAGGGGGGTCTGTACTTGGGGAGGGGCTGGTGGCATGAGAGATGGACAGACATCCCAGTGTGGGTCCAGCACTGAAAACCTCCTTGACATTGAACTCTCTGAAGCTTGCTGCTTCCCTTGGCTAGCACTCATACCACCGTCCCTGGTGTCCCGAATGTGTGCCCGGCAGAACTTGGTTATTTGTCTAAATGATTTTCTCCTCTATTAATCTGTAAGCTCTTGGAAAGTGAAACCTCTTTTTCTGTTTTGTTTTTCTAGAGCAAATATTACATGCTCAATAAGAATTTATCAGATTGAATCAAAATGTGTCAGATAATATCTTTTTTCCATTTTGGGAAAAACTGTTTTCCTAAGTAAATATAGACGTTATTTACCTAACTGAAAAAACACAAGCCAAACCAAAAAAACACAAAAAGCTTAATTTTAATGACAGGTTTTGTGGATTTCTGTTTGTGTGGTGCTGGGAGCTGAACCCAGGGCCTTGCACGTGCTGGGCAAGTGCTATATCTGTGAGCTCACTAAGCCCCTCCGAAGGCGCCCTGTAAAGAGAGTTGCACAGGCTTGAACACCGGGGATATCAGGTAGAGGGGTGACATACAGGGAGTCGAGGGCTGGCGTGATAAGTGACTGACCGGCCTTTGACCGCGTGGGTGAGGGTGGCGGAATGTCGGAGGAGGAGGGTGAGGAGTGCTGCCGCCTTGCTGAACACTCAGTGAGCACTTCTGGTCTCCATTTGCTTAGCACACCCTGGGCCTGGGAGGCTGGACGGCTGCCCTGGCCGGGGTTGTTATGGCGATGGGTTCTGAGGAGCAGGGGAAGGAGAGTCGGGAGAGCAGGGAGCAGGCAGATGAGTGGGGGAGCAGCGCAGTGGACTGGGGAGCCCCAGAGGCTGGCTGGTGAGAAGTGGGGGCTGGAACCTGGCCTCTGAGACTCTGCCCAAGTCCGACCTGCTGACGGCACTGTGCATCGGAAGTCATTCTGCTGTGAGTGGGACTGTCTCACTTTCACCCATGGCTTCTTCCGGATCGAGGACTCGCCCCAGAAAACTCTTTGAGAAGTGCTGCTTTAATAGTGCACATCTCATAGACAGTTGAATAAAATGCCATGATAATGAAAATGTTGTTTCTTCCCCAAAGGAAATAATGTGGATTTAGCCACTTAACCATATAAAGATTTTGTAGTCCAGCAGGCCTGCAGACTGCTATCATCTAGTGATTTCTACTTCCCTTTTTCTGCTGTCCTGATTATTTATTCTTAATGTATTTTTAAAGAGTATTTATTTCCCTCACCTTAACTCAGGCTTATCACATGTTAGAACATCTGCTTAATGTATTAATAAAATTGCCATTAGTAGGAGCAGTAAATTGAGGATGCGACAAACATGTAAGTCGCAGAAGGCTCAAAACAAGAAAATCGAAAGATAAAACCCCCAAATAAATCCCCAAGCCCTTATGTTCCGTAGGTATTATCTTTCTAGACCAAGTAAGAATGACTTCCATTCTGCAGCAGTTCCTTTCACTCTTTGTGTTATGGTTAGCTGTAACCTTTGCTTTCTGATGCTCGTCCTGGTGTCATCCGCCCTGGTGACATTTCGGAGTTGGCCATCCGTGAGGCGGCTCCTGGACAGCCAGCCCTGGCACCCTCCTTGGGCTTTTCCCTTCTGCAAAAGCACCAACTCTGAAATACAGCAGCGATTGCATTAAATCCTCGGCTGGCAATTTTGTGTGGGATTGGGTATTGAAATGCAGCAAAGCAAATAATGAAGGCATATGTTTACCTATAATTCTTTTTACCTTGGGAGAAGGATTAAATAGGAACAGTTTGGTTGTTGTCAAATTCTTAACAGTTGCCTTCAAGCATGAAACAGTCCCGGGGCTCTCGGAGGGTTTACTTAGCAGTTTGAATAGAGAGGTCTTTACTGCTAATGGAACCGCGATGGCAGGCTTAAGCAATGGGGTGCTTTATAGCCTCTTTAGCCACTTGAGAAGATGTAACATCAAATCGCTGAAACCGCCCCAGTCTCCATCGGTGTTTTAGAAATTGTGAAAAGATTGGTGAATAAATAATTCAGGGTTGTACAAATGTCTGTGTGTCCAGGGCGTTATGAGTATCTAAAAGCTTGGTTTAGGGGAGCTTTAGTTCTCGGAGACTCTGGAGGCCTCCTTGAGCTTGGCCCCAGGGAACATTTACAGAGGGTGACATTGTGGGAGAGAGAAAGCATTTGTAGTTGGGGCCGACTTACTTCATAAGGACGCATTCCACCAGGGACTCCAATCCCTGAAATGTGCGACTCATAAAACAAAGAGTATCTTATTCCCAATACAGATGGTTTGTACTTGCCACGTGTGTGTGTCTGTGTGTGTTTGTGTTTAAAAAACATAAAGGATGCATGCTGGTGATTGCAAAGGGTCTGAAGTAACTGTTTAAGGTCTGTACTATTTAATAGGCGAGCTTGAAGAAAACATTTGAAGAAGTAGGAGAAACACAGTCACAGTTTGATAGCCGGTTAGAACTTCTGCCACCTGCTCTTGTCATCTCTCCTGGGCTTTGTTTAGTGAAGACATTGCCTGGAAGAGCTCGTGAATGAGCAGGTAGGAGACAGGTCTGGAGACCGGCCTCTGGGATGTGACATGTGCACACGTACTTGACTCTGCTGGGTGTAGAGATGGTTGTCTTTCCCTGTCTCTCTGGACAGGGTGTGGCCCTGTGGCGGGCCTGTGACATGCTCGGTCTGGACAGGCATCAGGAGCAGGTGTGGGCTCCCCTGTGTCTCAGGATGCTGGGAACAGAGCCCACAGATGGTGCGGTGGGTGTGGATCTCACGATGAATCACTGTACCCCTTGTCACTGCAGTGTAACCTCCACCCGGCTGCCTGCGTGACCTGGAAGGTGCTGATTCTTCTTGGAGAAGAAAGGTACTCAGGAGGTACTCGGGAGGGCCATCCGCTTCTCATGCGGGCGGTGGGCGGAATTCCCATGGTGACTCGTGGAGGGAGCATGAGCAGGACACAGCTTTGGCCTCTCAAAGACAGTGGTGCACCAGGTGCTGGCTTCTCTCCAGGTTGTTCCAGCTCTTTACTTTCTTCCTCCCAGCGACAGAGTCTTTCCGAGCCTTTGCATGGGTCGTGGTAGGATCCCCAGTTTCACAGTACAGGGTGGAGGGTGACTTCTCCTCCTCAGGTGCATGGTGCTCTCCTCTGTGTAGACCAGGAGGAGGCTCTGTTTCACAGCTGACTAGTGTGGCCCGGCCCAGCCTTGGGTACCTTCTTCTCCCGGGGGCTCTGTGTTGTCCCGGGAACCTAGGGGTTGGGCGTGGAGTGTGCTCAGTGTGGAGGGGCCGAGGCTCAGTGAGTGAGGCGATGCCCAGTCAGCTGCGGGACGACACACAGTTGACCCAGCTCCGCAGCCCCTCCCATGCCTCACGGGCATCTTATGGCTTCTGCGTATGGTTGAACAGACGTAGTCCAAGGGGACAGAAGTGCTTGACCCGGAGAGGTCCACTTCAGATAGACGGTCATGATGGCGAAGTCGTGCCGGGGGCTGGAACTTACGCGGTGCCACTCTCTGCACTCTTCTAGGTGCTTCAGGTTGGCACTCATGGGATGCAGTGGAGGCACAGAGGTGTGGACCTCTACCCAAGGCTGTGCAGCTGATGGTGAACTGGGGCTCTGCAATTCTTGCTCTCAAGAAAGTTTTACACTTTGTTAAATGAAGACGAGAAGAGTATTATTCTGTTGTTGTTCGTTTTTAAAGATTTTTAGGGAACAGTTTAGTTTTACAAGAAAACTGAGCAGAAGGTAGAGCCGTGCCCCTCATTCCCTGTTTGCACACATGCACAGCCTCCCCCAAGGCAGCTGAGGACCCTGCGTGGTCACCATGTGGTCACCTGGGGTTCATGTCCATGCCAGGTGTTCCGTGCTCTTGGACAGATGTGGGGCTACGTATGTCCACCACCACGGTCTCACACTGCCCTCTGTCAGGGCCCTCTGTGTCCCCTGCAACCCCCATAATCTCTGGTGTTTGTATGCCTGCGGGCTTTGCCCCTTGCAGGGTGTTGTAGCATTAGGACCCTTTTCAGCTTGGCTTTTTTGCTGAGCAGCATACACTCACCTTTCTTCCATGTCTTTTGTGGCTTGAGAGCTCATTTCTTTCCGGCCTGAAAAATAATACCCATTGTTAGGATGGACCAGTTTGTGTATCCATTTGCCTCCTGAAGGGCGTCTGGGGATGGTGGACGGCACTGAGCGTAACTCCTCGATGTGGGTGTTTGTGTGAATGTAACTCTCAGTGCCTCTGGGTCAGTGCCAGAGCCTGTGCTTCCTGGGTTGTGTGGTAGGAAGACAGCGAGCCTGGGGAAGACTCCAGGCTGATGTCCAGAGCATGGTGACCATTCCCTCTGCACCACATCCTTGCCTGCACTTGGGCTTGTCGGTCTTTAGGACTGTGGCCATTGTAATAGGTTGGGAGAGTGTTCTTTAATTTTATGATTCATAAAAAATTGTTTGGTGTAAGAATCTTAAAATGTGTACATCCCTGTTACTTTATCTTTTGAACTTCGAACCCCCGCCTCCCCCTCTGAAGTCCATGGCTCTTGGTGTAGGGGTCAGGCTTCTTAATGTTATTGTGGGAATAATTTATACTGGGCCTCAGTGCTCTGTGCCGGGCTTCAGTGTTTTGTGGTGGGCCAGTAGTCTATACTGGCTTCTCTATCCATGCTCACTTCTAATGGTCTACATCAGGCTTTTTGTGCTCTGACTCCTTACGGTGTATGCTGGTTTCCCTGTGGCCTATACTGGCTCCTGATGGTCGACACTGGGTTCTCTTTGGTCTGTTCTGGCTCTTAATGGTCTGTATTGGGTTCCTGGTGGTCTGTAGGGGCACTTAATGGGCCATACTGCGTTCCTGCTAGTCGGTGCCACTTCCCCTAGTATACCAGCTTTATTCTTTGAAAACAAGCAGTAACTTGGTTGTTTTCTGTGAAGAAAGAAAACAGGACAGGTGTGGTAGTAGACTCTGGAGAGCACAGCTGGGTCCCCAGCCATGGCCAGGTGCCATCTGATGTCCTCTGTGGGGTCCGCACGGCCAAGGCAGGCTGTGTACGAGGTCCCATGGGCTACACCGTGGAATAGAGGTCAGGGTGAGGCCCTTGCAGCCAGGGGACACTCTGCTGGGGACAGGCGGGAAGACCTCATGGTGGCCCAAGCCAGCCTGGACAGTGGAAGGCTGGAGTGGGAGACTGCTGTGTAGTGGAACTGTTTCTTTATTTAATCCGAGTGTGGAGGGTGACAGAGCCCCCGGCCACATCTGTATGTTTGTGTTGCATTTGAAAGAGAATGAAAAATGGGGTTGTTGGAGCAGGCACAGTTCTGCCAAGTTCTCTAACCGTAACCCCGCCAAGATTTTTCTTCCAGGCATAAGAGGAAAAATTATTTTCTAAAACTTTCCATTTCTGATTTTTCTGTGATTCTGGGCAGTAAAACTAGTGTAAGTTTTTTATGATGCCTTTTTTATTCCTAAATCCTCAGTATAGTAAATTTGTGCATTTTAATGCTATTTCAATTTTCAGTAATTCTATTTCTTGGAAACTCTGTTTTGTTCTTTCCCTTGGCCTGAGGTAATTTCTTGTTGGGGTGATATTTTACGATTTAGTTACTTCCAGTGATTTTGCTTTAAACGTTGATCTTACCTTTATTTAAAAAATGGATGTTTCTTTGTCAAAAATCACCTTCATTTTAACCTTTTGTCTAAATACAGAACTCTTCTATCACAATTGTAGGAAAAACTAGGAAGTATACCTGGACATATGAAAAGGAAAACAGAACATAACTTGATGACCCAAGAAGGCGATTAATGATATGTGTCCCGGGTTTCCAGGCATGGACGCCTGTGTTAGGTCTTCTGTGAAGAACAGGGAGCCGGGACATGTGCAGCTTTTATACCTAGAGTTTGCATCATTCAGATTCTTCTCATTTTTCCATGCTGGGAAATAATTTTGGAAAATGCGATTGTGAAAGCTGCACACGACTTGTTCCAGTCCAAAATTTGTGCATTCTGACTTTTTGCACCGCTGGTCATGTAGGTTGCTAGCAGTCTTTCCTTGTTCATGTGACGTTGAATGTCTCTACTTCTACCTTTTAAAGAGGCTTAGTAGTTTTGGGGAGGGACGATGAAGGTCTGGCATTGTAGTCCACTTGGTGCCGAGCTCAGAGAACACCCCAGACGAGGTGATTTCAGACAGTAGAAGTTTATGTGGCTTGCTGAGAGTCCGGGATTGAAGGGCCGCGCTGGGTCAGGGGCCCTCTGGCTGTGTCGTGGGGTAAGGGAGCAAGGCAGGCCAGACTTACTTGGATTACACATTGATTACATGTAGAGCGAGACACAATCCCTTGTGTGATAGTCGCCGTGCACTTAGCCAGAGTGAGCAGTGGGGGCTGACGCTCCCCCAGCCAAGTCCGACAGACCCCAGGGAGCTGCTGCAGGCAAGAACTGCGTAGTGCTCCTCCCAGCTCTGGCACACAGAGCGCTGGGAGAGCTGTGGTGACCGAGGCGTGGGAGAAGCTGTTACAAGCACTGCTAGTCCTGGTGGGTCTGAAACAGACAGGTACAGACTGGAAACGACACACAGTTGCTCTGTCCCTGGCTTCTGGCATTTTAGACTTCAGAACCGAGGGCCTCACAGTTAATGATTCATGGCTCTGAGTGAGAATGTGACCCCAGCAGATGGGCTTCTGCATTCTTTCCACGTACTGGACTCAGCTGGCTCCCTAAAGAATGAGGAGCCCGACTGATTCCAGAGCCTTCTTCCCTTCTCAAGGAGGTCATTCACACCCTTAAAGGGACTCCTCCCCTCGGCCTCTGTCTGGAAATCAGTCTGGATCCCCCAAAGGATGAAAGTCCACGGACCGGCTGGACTTGAACCCCTCCTCTGTTCCCACAGCTCTGCATCCTCGGCGAGTTGCTTAAGTTCTCAGTTTCCTCGTCTGTAAAGTGGGGCCAGGAGTGGTTGCTTGGCTGTGGGGTGAGGGCGTGTGGAGCCTGGGAACAGTGCAGGCTGTGGCCCACACTGCTGCTGACTGAGGAGGCAGGCAGACTCCTCCTCCAGCTCCTCCAGGAGTGGCGGTTTTCAAGGACCTTAAGGAATCATTTTTTTCTCTGACAAAATTTACAGGAAGTCCACTGAAGAGCTTGAAGTGCACCTATAGCTGTCATTTGAGAGTATATATTTAGGGAGAGTAATGAGATAAAAGCTTTTGTGGTGGAAAAAGGCTTTTAGAAGGCTAAGAAAACTCCAAATTCACAGTTGTTTTTTTAAAAGCAAGAAGTGGAAAATCATCTCAAATGTGTTTCCTTCCTTTCCTGATATAAAAGTAGTTAAAAGAAGAGCACCTGATAACTTACCAATAAATCAGAGGTTTCCAGATTTCCTGACTTGGTTTCACTTATTTAGTAATGTCCTAACTCTTATCATTCTGAATACAAACAGGTGTTTCTAGTTTCCCACACGATTTGGTTCTGTTTGCTATTTTTGGCCAAAGAATGAAGAAGGACTGCAGCCTAACCCTCGCCCTATGGTGAAATTATATTGCAAGGTAAGAGGACAGGCAGTAAAGCTTTTTATTAAAATCCCCCACGCCTGCATGAACGGAAAGGTAGGGAGACTCCGGGTGCACTTATTCTGTCTCTGTCAGGCCCGGGAAGGTTGCAGTGACACCAGTGACTATGGCCAGGGAGTGACAGTCACTGTCACAAGCCTGGGTCTGACATTTGAGTCTGCAGCATGCAGCTGGGCCAGGCCACTTCTGCCTCTCAGCTTTATTTTTCTGTAAAATAGAGATGATGCTTCCTGCTCTGGAGACTGGGGTGGGGGCATCTTTGGAAGCTTTGAATGAGAAGCTCTTAAAATTTTGGCGTCTTTTCCTGGATTGTGCTGTTTACTGGCAAAAGGACAGATGGTGTAGACCAATCCTCTGAACTTTCTGCTTCTAAGTAGGCCTTTATTCTAGAGCAGAGTTTAAACTGGGTTATGTCCTTGTGCTGTCCAGTGTGGCAATATGATACAGGAAATGCCATACCTTCGGTGAGACGTGTACCTTGTGTTAGCACAGACTCCTTCCTCTGCTGTCGTTTGAAAGGGTTCAGCAGCCTTTGGGCTTTGGCCACTGCAGTGCAGTGCAGGCCTGATATGCAGATGGGACAATGGAGCATTTTGCATTTTACTCTTATATAGGGGGACTTGGAAATTGCTTCCAACTGGCGACTTCCTTGGTGACTCTGATGGCCGGGCTGGAAGGGGATGGTGGGACACGTGTGTGTACAATGCAAGGGGCGGACAGGTGATTAGCACTAGTGTGACCCCTGCCCTGTCCAGGCATGGAACACACCAGTGTGACAGAGAACCAGTCATCTGGATTCCACACTGAGTCTGAGTTGTGAGGTTTTTGACCCAGTTCATCACTGTGTCCTCTCACATCCCAGTTCTGAGGTCTGAGCTACTCCTTCTCTGAGGTCCCTGTGCATGTGGCCTGGTGTCCTTTCTCCCTGCAGAGGGACTTTCCTGGCTTGTTTCTTTTCTGGAGGTTCAGAGACAGTTCCCACTGGAGCACGGGTGGAGTTCAGAGTCCTTCCTGAAGCTGCTGTTCCCTCCCCTCCTGACCCCATTCCCTGCTCGCTGCTGACTGCCACTACTCTGGACAGAACCCTTCCCTATTCTGTCCCTCTGGGTCTTCCACACAGACCTGTTGCTTTTCCAGGTCGCAGCCCCTGCCTTGGGGCTCCGGGGAAGCCGATTTCCCTGGTATGGGCACACATCCTGAGCCCTCCTGACTGCGACCTCCCCTGTGCCTCTCTGTGATACGCTGGCTTCCAGGAGTACTGGCCCGGCTTGGTCACACCTGTCTTTTGGGCAAAAGTCTTTGTCCTTGTGTCTCAGGGCCTATAATTCAGTGGAAGCGGCTCTCAGGGACACAGAGTGCCCAGCAGACTGAGCCTGCAGGACTTAGCAAGCACTTTGTAGGTCTTGTGCCTGATTCTCAGGGGACAGGAGGATGTGACATTAGGGGGGCACCATAGGTGCTAGGTTGGGACCTTGGGCTTTGCTTAACTGATTTAGCATGGAGATGGGGGCTTGAGGGGAGAGAGTAGGAATGGTCTCTGACTCGGCAATGACCCTGACTAAAAGCAGCAACCAGGGTTGCAATAGTATAGGAAGTTAGAAACAGGTTGTTGGCTATACTAGCTAGAGTCAAAAAGAGGTTCATTTGTTCCCAATAAGAGCTCCAGTGCAGGCTGGGTATGCCGCCCAGTGAGAAAGCACTTGCCCAGCATGCACAGGGCCCCAGTTCCATCCTCAGCATCACATACATGTGCACACACAGACACACACGTGCACACCCACCTACTGGTGGGTGGAGCTCTTATATCTCTGTATGAAAACAAATCACTTTGATTTTTTTCTCAAATACTTGAGGAATTTTCAGATGGCTGCATGACAAATACAGGAGTTTAATTAGTAATATGTAAAAATATACATGTCAGGACATATTCTGTGTACCAATTTTTGAATACCAGTCACACTTTTAAGTGTCTGAAGCACTGTTTTCACTTTAATACCAGACATAACATAACTCAGGAAAAATGATTAGTTTAATGATTCTATTTAAAATTAATGCAACTAATTTAATGTATTGCTGTTATCCCCTGTGTACCATTACTGTACGGCAGTTATTGTCTCTGAAATGAGAATTTAAAGAGATGATATCACTTTCTGAAAATTGCAGTTGTGGTACAAAAACCTGATTTTAAATCACACATGTCTTATGCTATTTTATTTAAAAGAATGAGATGTTTAAATCACTGTATAATCTGTCAAAACCATTAGTTAGAAATTTTAAGAGTCAGCTAAAGAATCTGCTTTAATTTGAACTAAAGGGAAAACTAACCTCAAGTTATTTCTATTTTCTGTTCTCTCTTTAAAACTATGCTCAAAATTTTAAAGTTGAATGCTGACTTTATCCTTGATGTTAATAATTCACACATTTAGTAGCTAGTGGCATCTCCAGTACGGCGGATGCTCTTGTCTTTCCCCTCCTGTCCCTGCTCTCCCCTCCCCCTGCAGTGCTGGGAGTTATTTGGTGGGTGCTGCATCACTGAGCTGTACCCTCAGACCTTGCCTTTTGTTTAGACAAAACAGACAAAAAGCCCCTGCTCTGAAGGAGCACACACTTATCTGTGTACGCTTTCCCAGGGGAGGCGCTGGGCTGTACATGTTCTATGTGTGAGCCGTTTTAATTCCTGTGTCCACCCAGATAGGCAGAGGCATAATCCCACTGCAGTCAGGCTGGGTGGCAACAGGTGCATGGTCATCTCTATCCAGATGTTAACCTCCGGCAGAATGACCTGGCACTTCTTGAAAAGGTGACTTTTGTTTGCCCTGAGGTGTCTTGGTTGATTCGGTTTATGGTGGCGCCTGAACATCTTAAGGTTTAATCAGCATAGTCGATAACCTGTTGCCAGGTAGGGGTTTTGTGGGTTCAGCAAGCAGGGGTCACGGATGTGTAGAAGCGTCTCTGTGAAGAGAGTGCGTGGGGTGCTTTGCCACTGAAAGGCTAGCTTGTGGCTGTAGTGAGAGAATGGAGGGGGAGTTGCTGGAGGAGAGGTGAAGAGGACAGCTGGGAATTGGAGATTGGGCGGAACCACGGTAAAGACCTGAAGTGCAGTTGGAAGCCACAGCCTGGAGCCACTTGGGTGACAAGACTGCGTGTGTGTGCACACGCATGCAGATGGGTAGTCACACACGGATCTCGCGGGCTGTGAAGAGGATGAATGCAACAGTGTGGGTGGGGGTGTGGGGGTGGGACCCGGCAGCAGCAGATCTGTTGCAGATGTCAGGGCAGCGACAGTAGGAGCTGCACTAGCCAGGGACATCATGGGCAGGGGAAGGGGCTGGGAGGAGGAGCGGCCGGTTCTGGTCCAGGGCACCCTGCAGGTGGAGGCTCAGCCACCATCATCCTGAGAGGTCCTGCGGGGCCTGCTGCTTGAGTCTGGAGCTCAGAAAGAGCAGGCAGGTCCTTGAACACAGGGAGACTTTACAACGTGTTTGAAAGATGGTACTCCATCATGTTGGTCTGTTTGCTGGTTTATTTGAGAATTGTATATGAGGGGATAAGAGAACAAAAATTGGGAATAACGCTTTTAAAGTTTCATCTTTGTAACTCTAAAATCACAACTTTGAGTGGATGACAGCTTGCCCTACCAGTCTCTCTCACAGGGAGCCTCGGGAAGCAGCTTTTGCCACACAAAAAGCTTTGTTCTCTCCTTGACAGAAGATAAGCACCCCCACCATTAATACCACCTTCCGCCTCCTCATCCAGTGGGAGCTCCCTCTGTGTCCAGCCAGGATTTTCCACTGCAGGGGCCTCCGTCTCAGCTGCACTGTACCCAGGACCTGATTTCCTTTTGAACTGAACAGCATGTGAAATTCAGGGGCCTTGGGACAAGGTCAGAAACATTGTCTCTCATAATGATTTGCCTTTCTGTTCTACAAATCTGTGTCCTGTTTCATTTGAAACACATGTAAGTCCTTAATTAAGAAGCTTTTAAAGTCATGAGATTACAAAGTAATCTTGAATCCAATCCTCTGGACTTTTAACCAAATCACCCAATATCTTCAAGCTTATAGTGTCCTTTCAGCTTTAAATTGAAACTAAATCCCACAGAGAAAATAGTTCCCAGTCTGCTCAAGACCTATGCTGATTTCTTCGTTTTTACCCTTCCTTTCTTAATCAATAAGCTTGGTTTCCTGTCACTATGGTTCTCCATGTTGGGAGCTCTGATAAGGTGTATTTCTTTCCTTGGCTTTTGCAGCAGTAGCACATTTGTATGCAGAGTGACAGAGAGTTAATGAACACAAAGCTGACTTTTTAATTTCACAATATATCAGGGTGTTCATTGGGGGTGTTGTTGAGGGGTTAGGTGGTAGTCCGGAGCAGATACAGAGCAGTTTTCCACATAGATGGTGGTTTCCCTACTGCTGCTGCCCTTCCCCTGGGTGTGGGGTGGTTCTTCCTGCTGTTCTTGCACTCCAGGTCCCTTCAGGTGACACTGTAGATGTTAGGAAAGTTGATGTGTTGATCGACTCAAGTTAAAGATGTCATGAGGTATGGGTGAATCAGACCCTAAATCCTGGTTCATCAGCTTCTGTGGAGAACTGTGACTTGGGGCTGTGTGTTGGGCCCTTGGACCTGGTCCGCAGGTCTGAACTGTGTAAGCAGCAGCCGACTGAGAAGCTTGGTGGAGTGTGGGCCCAGCATGGGGGAGTCAGTAGGGTAGTCAGTGGCCATCTGCCATTGGGTTGTCTGGGTAGTGTGTCCACATTCCTGGAAGTAACACAGCTGTGACACGAGCCGCTTCACTGTGCTTTCGGAGTCGGCGGCTGTGCTGTTTTCAGCAGAGCCTCCTGGACATTCTGCATGCAGAGAAGTGGCATGATTGGATCATGTCGAAGATGAGGTGGAGCTGCAGTCACTGTGGCGTTGGCCAAACCCAGACACTAGGGTCCAGTTGGGCCAGAGCTTGTGCCGATTCCCACAGGCCCAGTCCTGAGACAAAGCTTGCCTCACCGCCTCTCCGGCTGGGCTACTCTGAGCCTCCCCACTTGTTTCTCCTCCCTCTAGCAGAGCTACTGCCTCCCTTTCCGAGACAGTGTCCTCTTCCAGACAGCTGAGAAAGGTCCCCGCGCTGACTACATCGTTCTCTTCAGGGAAGCGGAGAATCCCAGCGTTGATTCTGCTTGCAGTCTGCAGAGGGGTCTGTGGCAGCTGGGGGATGGTGTAGATTTAGGGACTGTACTGGGAGGAGCTGCAGTTGGAAATGATGGAGCCGGATGATGGTGCCGCCTGGAAGCTGTGTGCTGGTGCTGCTCCCCGCACAGATCAGGAATTAGCACAGCTGATGAGGACCCTGCTCTGCGAAGCTGTGAAGATGTCTGAAAGAATTCAACGATTGCCTCGGTGCCCTAAATAGTCTTATGTCAGCAATTAGTGGTAACAGTCTTTCATTAATCCATCAGATTTCTGATGCTGCACATCCTCGCATGGGGAATGATAGAAAATCCTCAGGATTAGCCACAGAGGCACTGTGCTGCGGTGTGTCTTTACAGAATGTTGTCGTGCTGGACACCAGTGGGTGAGGGTGCCCCGTGAGCAACCGCGTATTCCTTTCTTTCTGCCACCCCTGAGCACTGTGATGTGGCCACGTGGCTGTGAGTGCTGTGGGCCTTGAGCTCTTCCTTCCCTGCATGTCAGTGGGCTGTCTTGTGCTGCAGAGATGTTGCTGCAGAGCCGCGGCATGCGAGTGCCCCTGGAAGGAAGCCTGCTGCTGCTGAGTCCAGAGGGCAGTGTGGGCTCTCCTTCCTGCAGCCGTTGTCCTCCTTTCCCACCTTGGCAGCAGCTCCCTGTTCTTGCCCTTATTCCTGTTCATCCTGGTTGGTTCTCTGTCGGAGTCATTCAGCAGCTGTCCTCTCTCTCTCCCGGTTTCTTTGAGTTCCTGGACGCCTCCTCTTTGACTGCGTGTCCTTGGCTGTCACCTCCCCTCACCCTTTCAGAATCCCTCCTGTGCTCACCTGTTGGGTGTGCATTGGCCCTTGGGGTTTGACAGATTGGTTCAGGTGTGACCTTCACATGTCTTACCTGGAGTCTTTGATTTTCCATCCTTCTTTGCAGATGCTCTGTGTGTCCCGATTTCAGGAAATGATGTTTTCTTTGTGCAGTCCTCTGGCTGGAAGACTTGCAGCCATCCTTGCCTCCTCCATTTCTCTTGTGCCAACATTAAACCAGTTGGTAAATCCTGTGCCCTCTCCCTCCTGTTTTCCAGCCCTTGCCTGCCCTCATGCCAGTCCTCCTTGGCATGATTCTTCTCTGAATTACTGCCTTACTGAGTGGACTTTCATCATGCCACCTCCCATGAGGTTCTGCTCTGAAGCTTCCAGAATGTGACTCAGACCGCAAACGCTCCAGTGGCTTCCCACTGTGCCGGCAGATTCAAACTCACTGTCATGGAGTGCTGTGGAACCTGCCCCAGTGCTTCCCTTGGCTTGTCTTTGTTCTTCCCATAGCTGTGGAGCTCTCTCCTCATCTTTCCTCCTTACCTTTGCAGCCCAATTGGATTGTTGTCCACAGAAAAACATCTCAGATGTCACCCGTTAAATGTCATCCCTCTGTCCTCTGATATTTGCTGCCTCTATATGGCACCTGTTACATTACAGGTCATATGTGAACATTTTTTCTTTGCTATCCTACTGAAATTCTTGAGTATGAATTTTTTTTTTCAATTTGACTTAGTTCTACCATTAGTTATCACCTTGTACACTATTTACCCAAATTACTGATAAGAGCTCTAAAGTTCATATTTCAGATGCTCTCAATTAGTGTGGAAAGCTTTTATTAACGTCTCTTGCATGAATTATTTACATGAATAAGAAATAACATGCATATGGTAACAAATTAGGATGTTATTTTCATATTATATGTTCCTGAGATGATAATCAATGAATTATTAATGTTTGAGTCAGGCACATTCTAATTTTTTTTTTGTTTTTTTTTTTAAGCAGAAAAGTAAAACTAAATTGTTATCTAAAGCTTATGGGGTAGATTTTGGGAGAGATCACTTTGCTTAAAATCAAAATAGAATATCACTATTTGCAAAGAAAAAATGAACTTGCATTGTGCCTTCTAAAATTATGCTATTTGTAATGTGTTCCTCATATTTTTGGAGTCTTACAACCCTATAGATAACTGGAAAAAATACATTTATTGTTAAATCAACATTTATTTTATAGTTCCATATTTAAAATGCCTCTCATTATTATGACGAAGGCAATTTCATAATGCAGGACCCAAGTCTCATTTCCTTCTTGTCTGCCCTCCTACAAGATAAGTAGTTGTTGATGATACAGTGCACTGATACTTTGCATAAAGTGCTGAGCACAGTACTGTGGGCCTAATACACAGTGAGCACTCAGTGAATGATAGCTTTTATTATTTAGAAAATGATGTCCTTCTCCCTGCAGAGTCCTTGCCTTATAATTCACTGTACCTCGCATTGTATCATCCTTGTTTTTGTATGTCTTTTCTAACTAAATATACTTTCAGATCGTGGAGGACTTTGAACATGGTGAGGGATTAATGCATTATTTATGTATGGAATCAATAATGAATGTGTGAACGTTCTTTTAAAATCTGAGTAGCTTCGATTATTTGGGGCTGGATAATACTGAGCTCAAGCATGGCGGAGACTTCTGAGCACAGACAAGTTAATGCCTGATATAATCCCAGAAAAGCCACTGGAGACAGGAGGACTCTTTGGGGAGTAACCAGAAGTCACATTTGCCTGTCTCCAGCTTCCTTGCTGCGGCAGTTGAACTAAATTAGCTGGGGATGTGTTACAAGTGCAGAGACCTCTGTGGCACCATAAAACCCATAGAATGCCACACTTTGACTGAATTGGATAGAGTTCCCATTTGGTTCAGATTAGTTACTCAGTTTGTTTATGGTTCGTGACTCACTTGGCTTCTGTTTATTTGGGACGGTAGGCAGAGTAATGGTGAGAATGTGAGAGGCTGCACGGGCCAGATGATGCTTCTGTGTTCTGACTGTGTGGGCACAGGGGAGCAAGGTGGCCTTCCAGAGAGCATATGTCGGGTGCCTGGCCTTACAAGGGAGAGCTGCTCATCTTTGAGAGCTGACACTTGTCATGTGACCTGTTCTTTCCACCTGCCCATTAGCCATTGTGGTGCTACAGATGTGGCAGGCGTTCAGGGAGTCCTTGCATGGACAGATGGCAGCCTGTGCGAGACCGTGTTCTGGCGGGTGGAGATGGTGCAGTTCCAAGCCTCTTTGATTTTCTTAAGGCCTACAGTTCTGCCTGGAGGTTAAGTTAGTTTCAGATCAATGTATGGCATTGATCTTCACATTGGTATCGTGTTTTATTGACTTAAGTAAACCACTCTTCGTTGTCATGATTATATTAGTTGTATTTGTTCTCACAATGATTCCAAAAGATAGTGTATCTCAGAGTTGCAGAGCCCTCTTCTGGGCAATAAATGGGTTAAAATATGAAGAGATGGGCCTCGCAGATGCCTGCCTCACTACTGTGGTGCAGAAGAGGAGGGCTGTGCCACACTGACGTGCTTAGGAGGGAAAGATGCTCTACAGTATGGAGAGAGCGCAAGACTTCAGCAGCAAACAAGTTGCATTTTGAGCAAGGCCTTGGAGATACTAGATTAAAAGAAATGGACCAGGGGCTGGGGATACACTGTCGTGGACCCCTCTCCTATCAGGCATGAGGCCCTGGGGTCCCCATCCTTGGTACTGCCAAACATGGGGGCAGGAATGGCGGTTTGGAGTGAGGATATTGCAGTAAGAGGAAGTTAATGCCAGAGGAATTGGAAGCTGTAGGGTCACAACAAATTTATGTTAATTAAGTTTATTAATTTGCTCATGTGTATTTGAGTTAAAATGACGTATTTTTAAGATAACTTTCACTTACCTTCCTTTTGACATTGTTCAGAATAAAATTTGTTCAGGTTTTTGTCCTTGTAGTATTTTATTTCTTTCAAACTTTGAGATGCTTCATAATCAAGATAAAAAAGGAGCTCATTGTTGCCTGTAGTGCTTTCCTGAGAAGTTATGCTGGACAGGGTCCTCTGCAGAAAGGGAAGGGAGCAGGAAGTTGGTGCAGTAATGTCTGTACCTCGCTTCTCGTGCACCCTTCATTTACTTCATTCAGAAATATTTATTGTGCACCTACTATGTGCCTGATACCATCTAGTGTCTTAAATTATGTGTTTTTTTTGCCTATATTCTTTATGGCAGACTTTATTTATATTCTTCTACTCTGTTAAAATTTCATTGAGGGATATAATAAGTTTTTAAAAATCATATTTATTTATTTATTGAGACAGGGTCTCACTATGTAATTGAGACTGACCTGGAACTCACTGTGTAGCCCAGGCTGGTCTCAAACTCACAGTGATCCTCCTGCCTCAGCCTCCTGAGTGCTGGGATTACAGGCATGCACCACCATGCCCGGCTATTTGTTTTTTGTGGTACTGAGGATTAAACCTGGGGAGTTCTGGTTTACATCCTCAACCCTATTTATTTATTTATTTATTTAGAGAGATGGTCTTGCTCAGCTGCCTGAGGTGGGCTCAACCTTTTGGTCCTCTGCCTCCTCTGGCTAACAGGGTCTTAAGAGTGTGCATATTGAAAATTCCTGGAAGGGAATTCAAGCATTGGTCAGTAAGATGCACATGTTGAACATGTCATTATAGTTTTGGCATTCAGTGCAAATATTAAGTTCTGTGTAGCCTATAACTTCATTAGAATGGATTATGTTTTTACTTTTGAACTTTTCCTGATGCTTTACATTATTTTAACAGATAATTCTACAGTGGAATCAGATGAGTGTTGAAGAATCCAGCTTTGTGTTTACACTAACCTTACCATTATATGTTATATTGTATATTTTTGATATAAATTTAAGCATGAAGGATTATTTTAGCTTTTGCCAGGAAAGCAGATATTTAAAGTTCTGGATGCTTTTATTAATGTTAAAATTTCCTTACAACACTTTAGCTCTTACATTGAAACCTGTTTTACCAAAAAGAAAAATGAAGACTGGATAGTTTTAGTCTGGCAGAGGTGTGTTCCCTGGATCCTATCCAAGCACCCAGTTACTCTTCTTGTCTGGGGAGACACAGCAAAGTGAATTAGTAGAAAGGTGACCAGAGTTATATTTGTAATAAGGAGCATTCTATCTATGAAAGCAAATTCTTAAGGGCTGGAGATTTAGCTCAGTGGATCTTCTGCCTGGCCTTGCAAGTGCAAGGTCCCAAGTTTGATCCCTGGTACCAAAAATTTATGTGGTTGATCTAGTTTGATTTAAAAATTTATATTTTAAAATTTTGTCCTAGGGCTAAGTCTTTGGAAAAATACAATGTATTAACAGGACTAAGGTTTAAACCTAAAGCAGTTGATAGCCTTTGACATGAGCTGTCAATATTTCTACCTGCCCTTGTATCTTGTGTTGTGTAAACCTCTCAACAGCTTACAATTTTCTAAACATATGGTTCTAGTGACATGTACTTGAAAAATCTACATTTTTGACTACTCTGGTCTTTTACTGATTTTTAATTCATTTTTAAGGCCCAAAATATTATGTAGACTGTCTTCTGAGGCAGGACCAGGAAGCATATACTACATTATGATATTAACTTATTTAAATATGGATTGTAGTTTTCATGCTTTCATTAATTGAGTATTATTAGGCTGATTCTTATGTTAATTTCAGATTTATTAATATGCTCAAGTCTGTTGATTATTAATTTTATTCTTGATCCTGAAATAATTGGTATAGTCAACAATGTAGGTGCATTTCTTATGGGTCTTTTAGAAAGTGATTTTCTTTTGATTTAATCACTCTGCAAGGCACATGCTTAACACTTCTAAAAATAATGAAGTTAAGCTCTAAGGCAGTAATAAATATCATCTCCTTCACAGTGGAAAAATGGATCATCTTAAACAACAATATCTGTTTCCCTAAAACTGTAGCGTGTTACTTTGTACATTTTCTTGGTTTTTGGATTATGAATTTAAACTAGGTGCCTCATTTCTGGTTTTCAGTATTTTCTTTTTTTTTTCCTTTTTATTGAGTTTATTGGTATAATCTTGGTATACAATACAATTACATTCATCACTGGGATCCTGTACCTTTACATAATAGGTCTTGATTCTCATTTTTTCCCCTTGTCCCTGCCCTCCCTTCACCCCCTCCTCCCCTCCCCATTTACAAACACTTTATTTCTATTATTTCAGTTTCTCATATTTTTTTCCTCTCCCTTATTACCTTTCCCCCACCCTTTCCCACTTTCCCTACACCTTTAGCCCTTTACTTCCTATTTCACATTATTAATTATCTCATTAGGATCCTGTGTACTATTATAGTTTTTCACACCAGAGAAACTATTCAGTATTTCAGTTAAAGAAATCTCTGTATGAACATTAAAAATAGGGAATCCTAAAATAAAACTAAAAAGGAAAGTAAAAGAGAAAAGGCAATGATGTAAGATTAAAATAATCCTTAATTCTGGAGATGAAAATGGTCCCCGAATATATTTAAATTGCTTCTTGCTCTTGTAGTCTTATCTCATTCTTTTTTTTTATTATTTAGAGGATATTTTATTAGTTTCTGTAATCAAACCCACGTAGATATGACCTTACATATTTAGTACAATATGTTACCCCTGTACAAATGGAAAAATAAAAATAAAAAATAAAAATAAAAAAAATTAACATTTCTAGACCAATATGGCTGTCCATTTCTGTACAATGCCAAGTCAACACAGTAAATTGGGATGACTTTTTCCAAAGTTGGCAGCATGGTTAAAGTTTCCCAAGATTCAATTTATATATACATATATATATATAGATAGATTTATATTTATATTTATATAAAAAGACTAATAATAGCAGTATGCTATGCATCGATAGCAGCAACAGCTTTTCCAGGTTCTGCAGTCATCTGAACAAAATTATAGACATTCAGCACATTCCATTAA